>NW_025111055.1:0-169117 GCF_015476425.1 Leptopilina heterotoma
AAATAACTTTTTTTTAAATTGACGATTCGGCTGAGCCTACATTTTCTGGACTCGTTAGGACTTTCTGCAAAAAATCTTTTGGTGAGAAAATTCTGTAAACACATTTTTTAAGGGGTTTTTTTGCAAAACATGCCAAAAATCGTCGTTTTTTCAACCCTTAAATTTTGGCTTGTTTTGAAGCTGTTTTTGACACATCGCCATTTTTAAATTGCTATAACTTTTTTTCTAATCATCTGTTTTGACTCAGCCTACGTTTTTCTGACTCGTTAGGACTTTCTGCAAAAAACCCTTTATGTGCGAATAAAGAAAAAATATTTTTTTTGCCTTTTTTTTGCAAAAACGTGTCAAAAATAGGCTGAAAAATTTGTGGATTTTGAGGGGTTTTCCCCAACTTTAAAATGCTCTAACTTGTTCCTAATTATCCGTTTTTGACCCTCAGACTAAGTTCGCCAGACTCGTTAGGAGTTTCTGCATTGAACCCTTTTTGTGAAAATTCTGTAAACAAATTTTTATTTATTTTTTTTGCCACAAACCTTTTTAAAAATCGGTGTTTTCTTCAATAGTCAAAATTTAAATTGCTCTAACTTTCTCCCTAATTATCCCATTCTACCCATTTTTTTGGATTTACACTCCAGGAGAGTATATAAACTCAGACCTATAAGAGCGTCATAAAGAAAAATTTTTTTGCATTTTTTTTCTTGCTAGATTTGCACACATATTTTTTTTTTTAATAAATTTTTTGAAATTTTTGCTCTAACTTTGTTCCTGATCATCCCATTCGGCTCATTTTTAGCATGGACATTTTTGGTTTGTTTAGAAAGCCAAATTTTTTTTTTGGCAATGTGAAAAAAATTTTTTTTTCTCAATTTTTTTCAACTTTGAAAAAAATTTAAAAAAAAATTTTTTTTTATTCTAAAATCACATCTGGTGAGTCCCAGAGATGCTCCAGTTCAAAGGATTTGAAAAAATATCAATTAGGTGAGAAAAAAAAATTTTGAAAAAATTTCGGAAAATGACGTCATAACCGTCAAAATTGCCAAGAAATGCCCAGAAATGGGTCCTAGATCAGGCCATTTTTGAAATGCAAAAATGCACTTAACGTATACAAATCTTTAAATTGCTATAACTTTTTTTATAATTGTCCGATTCGGCTGAGCCTACATTTTTCTGACTCGTTAGGACTTTCTGCAAAAAATCTCTTTTGGTGAAAATTCTGTAAACACATTTTTTAAGGGGTTTTTTTGCAAAACATGCCAAAAATCGTCGTTTTTTCAACCCTTAAATTTTGGCTTGTTTTGAAGCTGTTTTTTGACACATCGCCATTTTTAAATTGCTATAACTTTTTTTCTAATCATCTGTTTTGACTCAGCCTACGTTTTTCTGACTCGTTAGGACTTTCTGCAAAAAACCCTTTATGTGCGAATAAAGAAAAAATATTTTTTTTGCCTTTTTTTTGCAAAACGTGTCAAAAATAGGCTGAAAAATTTGTGGATTTTGAGGGGTTTTCCCCAACTTTAAAATGCTCTAACTTTGTTCCTAATTATCCGTTTTGACTCAGACTAAGTTCGCCAGACTCGTTAGGAGTTTCTGCATTGAACCCTTTTTGTGAAAATTCTGTAAAACAAATTTTTATTTATTTTTTTTGCCACAAACCTTTTTAAAAATCGGTGTTTCTTCAATAGTCAAAATTTAAATTGCTCTAACTTTCTCCCTAATTATCCCATTCTACCCATTTTTTTGGATTTACACTCCAGGAGAGTATATAAACTCAGACCTATAAGAGCGTCATAAAGAAAAATTTTTTTGCATTTTTTTCTTGCTAGATTTGCACACATATTTTTTTTTTTAATAAATTTTTTGAAATTTTTGCTCTAACTTTGTTCCTGATCATCCCATTCGGCTCATTTTTAGCATGGACATTTTTGGTTTGTTTAGAAAGCCAAATTTTTTTTTGGCAATGTGAAAAAAATTTTTTTTCTCAATTTTTTTCAACTTTGAAAAAAATTTAAAAAAATTTTTTTTTATTCTAAAATCACATCTGGTGAGTCCCAGAGATGCTCCAGTTCAAAGGATTTGAAAAAATATCAATTAGGTGAGAAAAAAAAAATTTTGAAAAAATTTCGGAAAATGACGTCATAACCGTCAAAATTGCCAAGAAATGCCCAGAAATGGGTCCTAGATCAGGCCATTTTTGAAATGCAAAAATGCACTTAACGTATACAAATCTTTAAATTGCTATAACTTTTTTTATAATTGTCCGATTCGGCTGAGCCTACATTTTTCTGACTCGTTAGGACTTTCTGCAAAAAATCTCTTTTGGTGAAAATTCTGTAAACACATTTTTTAAGGGGTTTTTTTGCAAAACATGCCAAAAATCGTCGTTTTTTCAACCCTTAAATTTGGCTTGTTTTGAAGCTGTTTTTTGACACATCGCCATTTTTAAATTGCTATAACTTTTTTTCTAATCATCTGTTTTGACTCAGCCTACGTTTTTCTGACTCGTTAGGACTTTCTGCAAAAAACCCTTTATGTGCGAATAAAGAAAAAATATTTTTTTTGCCTTTTTTTTGCAAAACGTGTCAAAAATAGGCTGAAAAATTTGTGGATTTTGAGGGGTTTTCCCCAACTTTAAAATGCTCTAACTTTGTTCCTAATTATCCGTTTTGACTCAGACTAAGTTCGCCAGACTCGTTAGGAGTTTCTGCATTGAACCCTTTTTGTGAAAATTCTGTAAAACAAATTTTTATTTATTTTTTTTGCCACAAACCTTTTTAAAAATCGGTGTTTCTTCAATAGTCAAAATTTAAATTGCTCTAACTTTCTCCCTAATTATCCCATTCTACCCATTTTTTTGGATTTACACTCCAGGAGAGTATATAAACTCAGACCTATAAGAGCGTCATAAAGAAAAATTTTTTTGCATTTTTTTTCTTGCTAGATTTGCACACATATTTTTTTTTTTAATAAATTTTTTGAAATTTTTGCTCTAACTTTGTTCCTGATCATCCCATTCGGCTCATTTTTAGCATGGACATTTTTGGTTTGTTTAGAAAGCCAAATTTTTTTTTGGCAATGTGAAAAAAATTTTTTTTCTCAATTTTTTTCAACTTTGAAAAAAATTTAAAAAAAATTTTTTTTTATTCTAAAATCACATCTGGTGAGTCCCAGAGATGCTCCAGTTCAAAGGATTTGAAAAAATATCAATTAGGTGAGAAAAAAAAAATTTTGAAAAAATTTCGGAAAATGACGTCATAACCGTCAAAATTGCCAAGAAATGCCCAGAAATGGGTCCTAGATCAGGCCATTTTTGAAATGCAAAAATGCACTTAACGTATACAAATCTTTAAATTGCTATAACTTTTTTTATAATTGTCCGATTCGGCTGAGCCTACATTTTTCTGACTCGTTAGGACTTTCTGCAAAAAATCTCTTTTGGTGAAAATTCTGTAAACACATTTTTTAAGGGGTTTTTTTGCAAAACATGCCAAAAATCGTCGTTTTTTCAACCCTTAAATTTTGGCTTGTTTTGAAGCTGTTTTTTGACACATCGCCATTTTTAAATTGCTATAACTTTTTTTCTAATCATCTGTTTTGACTCAGCCTACGTTTTTCTGACTCGTTAGGACTTTCTGCAAAAAACCCTTTATGTGCGAATAAAGAAAAAATATTTTTTTTGCCTTTTTTTTGCAAAACGTGTCAAAAATAGGCTGAAAAATTTGTGGATTTTGAGGGGTTTTCCCCAACTTTAAAATGCTCTAACTTTGTTCCTAATTATCCGTTTTGACTCAGACTAAGTTCGCCAGACTCGTTAGGAGTTTCTGCATTGAACCCTTTTTGTGAAAATTCTGTAAAACAAATTTTTATTTATTTTTTTTGCCACAAACCTTTTTAAAAATCGGTGTTTCTTCAATAGTCAAAATTTAAATTGCTCTAACTTTCTCCCTAATTATCCCATTCTACCCATTTTTTTGGATTTACACTCCAGGAGAGTATATAAACTCAGACCTATAAGAGCGTCATAAAGAAAAATTTTTTTGCATTTTTTTTCTTGCTAGATTTGCACACATATTTTTTTTTTTAATAAATTTTTTGAAATTTTTGCTCTAACTTTGTTCCTGATCATCCCATTCGGCTCATTTTTAGCATGGACATTTTTGGTTTGTTTAGAAAGCCAAATTTTTTTTTGGCAATGTGAAAAAAATTTTTTTTCTCAATTTTTTTCAACTTTGAAAAAAATTTAAAAAAAATTTTTTTTTATTCTAAAATCACATCTGGTGAGTCCCAGAGATGCTCCAGTTCAAAGGATTTGAAAAAATATCAATTAGGTGAGAAAAAAAAAATTTTGAAAAAATTTCGGAAAATGACGTCATAACCGTCAAAATTGCCAAGAAATGCCCAGAAATGGGTCCTAGATCAGGCCATTTTTGAAATGCAAAAATGCACTTAACGTATACAAATCTTTAAATTGCTATAACTTTTTTTATAATTGTCCGATTCGGCTGAGCCTACATTTTTCTGACTCGTTAGGACTTTCTGCAAAAAATCTCTTTTGGTGAAAATTCTGTAAACACATTTTTTAAGGGGTTTTTTTGCAAAACATGCCAAAAATCGTCGTTTTTTCAACCCTTAAATTTTGGCTTGTTTTGAAGCTGTTTTTTGACACATCGCCATTTTTAAATTGCTATAACTTTTTTTCTAATCATCTGTTTTGACTCAGCCTACGTTTTTCTGACTCGTTAGGACTTTCTGCAAAAAACCCTTTATGTGCGAATAAAGAAAAAATATTTTTTTTGCCTTTTTTTTGCAAAACGTGTCAAAAATAGGCTGAAAAATTTGTGGATTTTGAGGGGTTTTCCCCAACTTTAAAATGCTCTAACTTTGTTCCTAATTATCCGTTTTGACTCAGACTAAGTTCGCCAGACTCGTTAGGAGTTTCTGCATTGAACCCTTTTTGTGAAAATTCTGTAAAACAAATTTTTATTTATTTTTTTTGCCACAAACCTTTTTAAAAATCGGTGTTTCTTCAATAGTCAAAATTTAAATTGCTCTAACTTTCTCCCTAATTATCCCATTCTACCCATTTTTTTGGATTTACACTCCAGGAGAGTATATAAACTCAGACCTATAAGAGCGTCATAAAGAAAAATTTTTTTGCATTTTTTTTCTTGCTAGATTTGCACACATATTTTTTTTTTTAATAAATTTTTTGAAATTTTTGCTCTAACTTTGTTCCTGATCATCCCATTCGGCTCATTTTTAGCATGGACATTTTTGGTTTGTTTAGAAAGCCAAATTTTTTTTTGGCAATGTGAAAAAAATTTTTTTTCTCAATTTTTTTCAACTTTGAAAAAAATTTAAAAAAAATTTTTTTTTATTCTAAAATCACATCTGGTGAGTCCCAGAGATGCTCCAGTTCAAAGGATTTGAAAAAATATCAATTAGGTGAGAAAAAAAAAATTTTGAAAAAATTTCGGAAAATGACGTCATAACCGTCAAAATTGCCAAGAAATGCCCAGAAATGGGTCCTAGATCAGGCCATTTTTGAAATGCAAAAATGCACTTAACGTATACAAATCTTTAAATTGCTATAACTTTTTTTATAATTGTCCGATTCGGCTGAGCCTACATTTTTCTGACTCGTTAGGACTTTCTGCAAAAAATCTCTTTTGGTGAAAATTCTGTAAACACATTTTTTAAGGGGTTTTTTTGCAAAACATGCCAAAAATCGTCGTTTTTTCAACCCTTAAATTTTGGCTTGTTTTGAAGCTGTTTTTTGACACATCGCCATTTTTAAATTGCTATAACTTTTTTTCTAATCATCTGTTTTGACTCAGCCTACGTTTTTCTGACTCGTTAGGACTTTCTGCAAAAAACCCTTTATGTGCGAATAAAGAAAAAATATTTTTTTTGCCTTTTTTTTGCAAAACGTGTCAAAAATAGGCTGAAAAATTTGTGGATTTTGAGGGGTTTTCCCCAACTTTAAAATGCTCTAACTTTGTTCCTAATTATCCGTTTTGACTCAGACTAAGTTCGCCAGACTCGTTAGGAGTTTCTGCATTGAACCCTTTTTGTGAAAATTCTGTAAAACAAATTTTTATTTATTTTTTTTGCCACAAACCTTTTTAAAAATCGGTGTTTCTTCAATAGTCAAAATTTAAATTGCTCTAACTTTCTCCCTAATTATCCCATTCTACCCATTTTTTTGGATTTACACTCCAGGAGAGTATATAAACTCAGACCTATAAGAGCGTCATAAAGAAAAATTTTTTTGCATTTTTTTTCTTGCTAGATTTGCACACATATTTTTTTTTTTAATAAATTTTTTGAAATTTTTGCTCTAACTTTGTTCCTGATCATCCCATTCGGCTCATTTTTAGCATGGACATTTTTGGTTTGTTTAGAAAGCCAAATTTTTTTTTGGCAATGTGAAAAAAATTTTTTTTCTCAATTTTTTTCAACTTTGAAAAAAATTTAAAAAAAATTTTTTTTTATTCTAAAATCACATCTGGTGAGTCCCAGAGATGCTCCAGTTCAAAGGATTTGAAAAAATATCAATTAGGTGAGAAAAAAAAAATTTTGAAAAAATTTCGGAAAATGACGTCATAACCGTCAAAATTGCCAAGAAATGCCCAGAAATGGGTCCTAGATCAGGCCATTTTTGAAATGCAAAAATGCACTTAACGTATACAAATCTTTAAATTGCTATAACTTTTTTTATAATTGTCCGATTCGGCTGAGCCTACATTTTTCTGACTCGTTAGGACTTTCTGCAAAAAATCTCTTTTGGTGAAAATTCTGTAAACACATTTTTTAAGGGGTTTTTTTGCAAAACATGCCAAAAATCGTCGTTTTTTCAACCCTTAAATTTTGGCTTGTTTTGAAGCTGTTTTTTGACACATCGCCATTTTTAAATTGCTATAACTTTTTTTCTAATCATCTGTTTTGACTCAGCCTACGTTTTTCTGACTCGTTAGGACTTTCTGCAAAAAACCCTTTATGTGCGAATAAAGAAAAAATATTTTTTTTGCCTTTTTTTTGCAAAACGTGTCAAAAATAGGCTGAAAAATTTGTGGATTTTGAGGGGTTTTCCCCAACTTTAAAATGCTCTAACTTTGTTCCTAATTATCCGTTTTGACTCAGACTAAGTTCGCCAGACTCGTTAGGAGTTTCTGCATTGAACCCTTTTTGTGAAAATTCTGTAAAACAAATTTTTATTTATTTTTTTTGCCACAAACCTTTTTAAAAATCGGTGTTTCTTCAATAGTCAAAATTTAAATTGCTCTAACTTTCTCCCTAATTATCCCATTCTACCCATTTTTTTGGATTTACACTCCAGGAGAGTATATAAACTCAGACCTATAAGAGCGTCATAAAGAAAAATTTTTTTGCATTTTTTTTCTTGCTAGATTTGCACACATATTTTTTTTTTTAATAAATTTTTTGAAATTTTTGCTCTAACTTTGTTCCTGATCATCCCATTCGGCTCATTTTTAGCATGGACATTTTTGGTTTGTTTAGAAAGCCAAATTTTTTTTTGGCAATGTGAAAAAAATTTTTTTTCTCAATTTTTTTCAACTTTGAAAAAAATTTAAAAAAAATTTTTTTTTATTCTAAAATCACATCTGGTGAGTCCCAGAGATGCTCCAGTTCAAAGGATTTGAAAAAATATCAATTAGGTGAGAAAAAAAAAATTTTGAAAAAATTTCGGAAAATGACGTCATAACCGTCAAAATTGCCAAGAAATGCCCAGAAATGGGTCCTAGATCAGGCCATTTTTGAAATGCAAAAATGCACTTAACGTATACAAATCTTTAAATTGCTATAACTTTTTTTATAATTGTCCGATTCGGCTGAGCCTACATTTTTCTGACTCGTTAGGACTTTCTGCAAAAAATCTCTTTTGGTGAAAATTCTGTAAACACATTTTTTAAGGGGTTTTTTTGCAAAACATGCCAAAAATCGTCGTTTTTTCAACCCTTAAATTTTGGCTTGTTTTGAAGCTGTTTTTTGACACATCGCCATTTTTAAATTGCTATAACTTTTTTTCTAATCATCTGTTTTGACTCAGCCTACGTTTTTCTGACTCGTTAGGACTTTCTGCAAAAAACCCTTTATGTGCGAATAAAGAAAAAATATTTTTTTTGCCTTTTTTTTGCAAAACGTGTCAAAAATAGGCTGAAAAATTTGTGGATTTTGAGGGGTTTTCCCCAACTTTAAAATGCTCTAACTTTGTTCCTAATTATCCGTTTTGACTCAGACTAAGTTCGCCAGACTCGTTAGGAGTTTCTGCATTGAACCCTTTTTGTGAAAATTCTGTAAAACAAATTTTTATTTATTTTTTTTGCCACAAACCTTTTTAAAAATCGGTGTTTCTTCAATAGTCAAAATTTAAATTGCTCTAACTTTCTCCCTAATTATCCCATTCTACCCATTTTTTTGGATTTACACTCCAGGAGAGTATATAAACTCAGACCTATAAGAGCGTCATAAAGAAAAATTTTTTTGCATTTTTTTTCTTGCTAGATTTGCACACATATTTTTTTTTTTAATAAATTTTTTGAAATTTTTGCTCTAACTTTGTTCCTGATCATCCCATTCGGCTCATTTTTAGCATGGACATTTTTGGTTTGTTTAGAAAGCCAAATTTTTTTTTGGCAATGTGAAAAAAATTTTTTTTCTCAATTTTTTTCAACTTTGAAAAAAATTTAAAAAAAATTTTTTTTTATTCTAAAATCACATCTGGTGAGTCCCAGAGATGCTCCAGTTCAAAGGATTTGAAAAAATATCAATTAGGTGAGAAAAAAAAAATTTTGAAAAAATTTCGGAAAATGACGTCATAACCGTCAAAATTGCCAAGAAATGCCCAGAAATGGGTCCTAGATCAGGCCATTTTTGAAATGCAAAAATGCACTTAACGTATACAAATCTTTAAATTGCTATAACTTTTTTTATAATTGTCCGATTCGGCTGAGCCTACATTTTTCTGACTCGTTAGGACTTTCTGCAAAAAATCTCTTTTGGTGAAAATTCTGTAAACACATTTTTTAAGGGGTTTTTTTGCAAAACATGCCAAAAATCGTCGTTTTTTCAACCCTTAAATTTTGGCTTGTTTTGAAGCTGTTTTTTGACACATCGCCATTTTTAAATTGCTATAACTTTTTTTCTAATCATCTGTTTTGACTCAGCCTACGTTTTTCTGACTCGTTAGGACTTTCTGCAAAAAACCCTTTATGTGCGAATAAAGAAAAAATATTTTTTTTGCCTTTTTTTTGCAAAACGTGTCAAAAATAGGCTGAAAAATTTGTGGATTTTGAGGGGTTTTCCCCAACTTTAAAATGCTCTAACTTTGTTCCTAATTATCCGTTTTGACTCAGACTAAGTTCGCCAGACTCGTTAGGAGTTTCTGCATTGAACCCTTTTTGTGAAAATTCTGTAAAACAAATTTTTATTTATTTTTTTTGCCACAAACCTTTTTAAAAATCGGTGTTTCTTCAATAGTCAAAATTTAAATTGCTCTAACTTTCTCCCTAATTATCCCATTCTACCCATTTTTTTGGATTTACACTCCAGGAGAGTATATAAACTCAGACCTATAAGAGCGTCATAAAGAAAAATTTTTTTGCATTTTTTTTCTTGCTAGATTTGCACACATATTTTTTTTTTTAATAAATTTTTTGAAATTTTTGCTCTAACTTTGTTCCTGATCATCCCATTCGGCTCATTTTTAGCATGGACATTTTTGGTTTGTTTAGAAAGCCAAATTTTTTTTTGGCAATGTGAAAAAAATTTTTTTTCTCAATTTTTTTCAACTTTGAAAAAAATTTAAAAAAAATTTTTTTTTATTCTAAAATCACATCTGGTGAGTCCCAGAGATGCTCCAGTTCAAAGGATTTGAAAAAATATCAATTAGGTGAGAAAAAAAAAATTTTGAAAAAATTTCGGAAAATGACGTCATAACCGTCAAAATTGCCAAGAAATGCCCAGAAATGGGTCCTAGATCAGGCCATTTTTGAAATGCAAAAATGCACTTAACGTATACAAATCTTTAAATTGCTATAACTTTTTTTATAATTGTCCGATTCGGCTGAGCCTACATTTTTCTGACTCGTTAGGACTTTCTGCAAAAAATCTCTTTTGGTGAAAATTCTGTAAACACATTTTTTAAGGGGTTTTTTTGCAAAACATGCCAAAAATCGTCGTTTTTTCAACCCTTAAATTTTGGCTTGTTTTGAAGCTGTTTTTTGACACATCGCCATTTTTAAATTGCTATAACTTTTTTTCTAATCATCTGTTTTGACTCAGCCTACGTTTTTCTGACTCGTTAGGACTTTCTGCAAAAAACCCTTTATGTGCGAATAAAGAAAAAATATTTTTTTTGCCTTTTTTTTGCAAAACGTGTCAAAAATAGGCTGAAAAATTTGTGGATTTTGAGGGGTTTTCCCCAACTTTAAAATGCTCTAACTTTGTTCCTAATTATCCGTTTTGACTCAGACTAAGTTCGCCAGACTCGTTAGGAGTTTCTGCATTGAACCCTTTTTGTGAAAATTCTGTAAAACAAATTTTTATTTATTTTTTTTGCCACAAACCTTTTTAAAAATCGGTGTTTCTTCAATAGTCAAAATTTAAATTGCTCTAACTTTCTCCCTAATTATCCCATTCTACCCATTTTTTTGGATTTACACTCCAGGAGAGTATATAAACTCAGACCTATAAGAGCGTCATAAAGAAAAATTTTTTTGCATTTTTTTTCTTGCTAGATTTGCACACATATTTTTTTTTTTAATAAATTTTTTGAAATTTTTGCTCTAACTTTGTTCCTGATCATCCCATTCGGCTCATTTTTAGCATGGACATTTTTGGTTTGTTTAGAAAGCCAAATTTTTTTTTGGCAATGTGAAAAAAATTTTTTTTCTCAATTTTTTTCAACTTTGAAAAAAATTTAAAAAAAATTTTTTTTTATTCTAAAATCACATCTGGTGAGTCCCAGAGATGCTCCAGTTCAAAGGATTTGAAAAAATATCAATTAGGTGAGAAAAAAAAAATTTTGAAAAAATTTCGGAAAATGACGTCATAACCGTCAAAATTGCCAAGAAATGCCCAGAAATGGGTCCTAGATCAGGCCATTTTTGAAATGCAAAAATGCACTTAACGTATACAAATCTTTAAATTGCTATAACTTTTTTTATAATTGTCCGATTCGGCTGAGCCTACATTTTTCTGACTCGTTAGGACTTTCTGCAAAAAATCTCTTTTGGTGAAAATTCTGTAAACACATTTTTTAAGGGGTTTTTTTTGCAAAACATGCCAAAAATCGTCGTTTTTTCAACCCTTAAATTTTGGCTTGTTTTGAAGCTGTTTTTTGACACATCGCCATTTTTAAATTGCTATAACTTTTTTTCTAATCATCTGTTTTGACTCAGCCTACGTTTTTCTGACTCGTTAGGACTTTCTGCAAAAAACCCTTTATGTGCGAATAAAGAAAAAATATTTTTTTTGCCTTTTTTTTGCAAAACGTGTCAAAAATAGGCTGAAAAATTTGTGGATTTTGAGGGGTTTTCCCCAACTTTAAAATGCTCTAACTTTGTTCCTAATTATCCGTTTTGACTCAGACTAAGTTCGCCAGACTCGTTAGGAGTTTCTGCATTGAACCCTTTTTGTGAAAATTCTGTAAAACAAATTTTTATTTATTTTTTTTGCCACAAACCTTTTTAAAAATCGGTGTTTCTTCAATAGTCAAAATTTAAATTGCTCTAACTTTCTCCCTAATTATCCCATTCTACCCATTTTTTTGGATTTACACTCCAGGAGAGTATATAAACTCAGACCTATAAGAGCGTCATAAAGAAAAATTTTTTTGCATTTTTTTTCTTGCTAGATTTGCACACATATTTTTTTTTTTAATAAATTTTTTGAAATTTTTGCTCTAACTTTGTTCCTGATCATCCCATTCGGCTCATTTTTAGCATGGACATTTTTGGTTTGTTTAGAAAGCCAAATTTTTTTTTGGCAATGTGAAAAAAATTTTTTTTCTCAATTTTTTTCAACTTTGAAAAAAATTTAAAAAAAATTTTTTTTTATTCTAAAATCACATCTGGTGAGTCCCAGAGATGCTCCAGTTCAAAGGATTTGAAAAAATATCAATTAGGTGAGAAAAAAAAAATTTTGAAAAAATTTCGGAAAATGACGTCATAACCGTCAAAATTGCCAAGAAATGCCCAGAAATGGGTCCTAGATCAGGCCATTTTTGAAATGCAAAAATGCACTTAACGTATACAAATCTTTAAATTGCTATAACTTTTTTTATAATTGTCCGATTCGGCTGAGCCTACATTTTTCTGACTCGTTAGGACTTTCTGCAAAAAATCTCTTTTGGTGAAAATTCTGTAAACACATTTTTTAAGGGGTTTTTTTGCAAAACATGCCAAAAATCGTCGTTTTTTCAACCCTTAAATTTTGGCTTGTTTTGAAGCTGTTTTTTGACACATCGCCATTTTTAAATTGCTATAACTTTTTTTCTAATCATCTGTTTTGACTCAGCCTACGTTTTTCTGACTCGTTAGGACTTTCTGCAAAAAACCCTTTATGTGCGAATAAAGAAAAAATATTTTTTTTGCCTTTTTTTTGCAAAACGTGTCAAAAATAGGCTGAAAAATTTGTGGATTTTGAGGGGTTTTCCCCAACTTTAAAATGCTCTAACTTTGTTCCTAATTATCCGTTTTGACTCAGACTAAGTTCGCCAGACTCGTTAGGAGTTTCTGCATTGAACCCTTTTTGTGAAAATTCTGTAAAACAAATTTTTATTTATTTTTTTTGCCACAAACCTTTTTAAAAATCGGTGTTTCTTCAATAGTCAAAATTTAAATTGCTCTAACTTTCTCCCTAATTATCCCATTCTACCCATTTTTTTGGATTTACACTCCAGGAGAGTATATAAACTCAGACCTATAAGAGCGTCATAAAGAAAAATTTTTTTGCATTTTTTTTCTTGCTAGATTTGCACACATATTTTTTTTTTTAATAAATTTTTTGAAATTTTTGCTCTAACTTTGTTCCTGATCATCCCATTCGGCTCATTTTTAGCATGGACATTTTTGGTTTGTTTAGAAAGCCAAATTTTTTTTTGGCAATGTGAAAAAAATTTTTTTTCTCAATTTTTTTCAACTTTGAAAAAAATTTAAAAAAAATTTTTTTTTATTCTAAAATCACATCTGGTGAGTCCCAGAGATGCTCCAGTTCAAAGGATTTGAAAAAATATCAATTAGGTGAGAAAAAAAAAATTTTGAAAAAATTTCGGAAAATGACGTCATAACCGTCAAAATTGCCAAGAAATGCCCAGAAATGGGTCCTAGATCAGGCCATTTTTGAAATGCAAAAATGCACTTAACGTATACAAATCTTTAAATTGCTATAACTTTTTTTATAATTGTCCGATTCGGCTGAGCCTACATTTTTCTGACTCGTTAGGACTTTCTGCAAAAAATCTCTTTTGGTGAAAATTCTGTAAACACATTTTTTAAGGGGTTTTTTTGCAAAACATGCCAAAAATCGTCGTTTTTTCAACCCTTAAATTTTGGCTTGTTTTGAAGCTGTTTTTTGACACATCGCCATTTTTAAATTGCTATAACTTTTTTTCTAATCATCTGTTTTGACTCAGCCTACGTTTTTCTGACTCGTTAGGACTTTCTGCAAAAAACCCTTTATGTGCGAATAAAGAAAAAATATTTTTTTTGCCTTTTTTTTGCAAAACGTGTCAAAAATAGGCTGAAAAATTTGTGGATTTTGAGGGGTTTTCCCCAACTTTAAAATGCTCTAACTTTGTTCCTAATTATCCGTTTTGACTCAGACTAAGTTCGCCAGACTCGTTAGGAGTTTCTGCATTGAACCCTTTTTGTGAAAATTCTGTAAAACAAATTTTTATTTATTTTTTTTGCCACAAACCTTTTTAAAAATCGGTGTTTCTTCAATAGTCAAAATTTAAATTGCTCTAACTTTCTCCCTAATTATCCCATTCTACCCATTTTTTTGGATTTACACTCCAGGAGAGTATATAAACTCAGACCTATAAGAGCGTCATAAAGAAAAATTTTTTTGCATTTTTTTTCTTGCTAGATTTGCACACATATTTTTTTTTTTAATAAATTTTTTGAAATTTTTGCTCTAACTTTGTTCCTGATCATCCCATTCGGCTCATTTTTAGCATGGACATTTTTGGTTTGTTTAGAAAGCCAAATTTTTTTTTGGCAATGTGAAAAAAATTTTTTTTCTCAATTTTTTTCAACTTTGAAAAAAATTTAAAAAAAATTTTTTTTTATTCTAAAATCACATCTGGTGAGTCCCAGAGATGCTCCAGTTCAAAGGATTTGAAAAAATATCAATTAGGTGAGAAAAAAAAAATTTTGAAAAAATTTCGGAAAATGACGTCATAACCGTCAAAATTGCCAAGAAATGCCCAGAAATGGGTCCTAGATCAGGCCATTTTTGAAATGCAAAAATGCACTTAACGTATACAAATCTTTAAATTGCTATAACTTTTTTTATAATTGTCCGATTCGGCTGAGCCTACATTTTTCTGACTCGTTAGGACTTTCTGCAAAAAATCTCTTTTGGTGAAAATTCTGTAAACACATTTTTTAAGGGGTTTTTTTGCAAAACATGCCAAAAATCGTCGTTTTTTCAACCCTTAAATTTTGGCTTGTTTTGAAGCTGTTTTTTGACACATCGCCATTTTTAAATTGCTATAACTTTTTTTCTAATCATCTGTTTTGACTCAGCCTACGTTTTTCTGACTCGTTAGGACTTTCTGCAAAAAACCCTTTATGTGCGAATAAAGAAAAAATATTTTTTTTGCCTTTTTTTTGCAAAACGTGTCAAAAATAGGCTGAAAAATTTGTGGATTTTGAGGGGTTTTCCCCAACTTTAAAATGCTCTAACTTTGTTCCTAATTATCCGTTTTGACTCAGACTAAGTTCGCCAGACTCGTTAGGAGTTTCTGCATTGAACCCTTTTTGTGAAAATTCTGTAAAACAAATTTTTATTTATTTTTTTTGCCACAAACCTTTTTAAAAATCGGTGTTTCTTCAATAGTCAAAATTTAAATTGCTCTAACTTTCTCCCTAATTATCCCATTCTACCCATTTTTTTGGATTTACACTCCAGGAGAGTATATAAACTCAGACCTATAAGAGCGTCATAAAGAAAAATTTTTTTGCATTTTTTTTCTAATTTTTAATAAATTTAGCAAGGAAAAAAATGCAAAAAAATTTTTCTTTATGACGCTCTTATAGGTCTGAGTTTATATACTCTCCTGGAGTGTAAATCCAAAAAAATGGGTAGAATGGGATAATTAGGGAGAAAGTTAGAGCAATTTAAATTTTGACTATTGAAGAAACACCGATTTTTAAAAAGGTTTGTGGCAAAAAAAATAAATAAAAATTTGTTTTACAGAATTTTCACAAAAAGGGTTCAATGCAGAAACTCCTAACGAGTCTGGCGAACTTAGTCTGAGTCAAAATGGATAATTAGGAACAAAGTTAGAGCATTTTAAAAATGGCGATGTGTGAAAAAACAGCAATTTTGTAAGTTTTCTAGTTAGTAAATTAGTTAGTAAGTAGATAGTAAGTCAGTTAGTTTGTTAGTACGCAACTAAGTTATGTAACTTAATTAGTAACTAACAATAAGTTTGTAGAAAGTAAGTTAGTGACTATGTTAAATAGTTAGTTCTTAACTAATTTTACTATTTAGTTATCTAAGTAAGTTAGCTAAACGGCAAGTTAGTTTGTAACTAAGTTTAGTAAGTAAGTTTGCTAATTATCAAGTTAGTTAATATGTTAATCAGTAATTCAGTTTGTAAGTTAGTTGGTATTTAATTGTGTAAGATAGTTTCCTAGTTAGTAACTTTCTATCTTACTAACTAAGTATCTTACTAAGTTAATAACTGACTATCTTACTTACTTAAAAAGTTTCTAACTACCATACTAAATAACTCATTAACTAACTTAATTATCGACTTACTAACTTATTAAATTACTAGTTAGTTAGTTAGTTAGTAACTAAATTAATTTATAAATTTGTTAGTTAGTTGTTAGTAATCGTTAGTAAGTTAGTTAGTTTATTAGTAAGATATAGTGAATTTGTAAGTTAGTTAGAATGTTAGTTAGGAAGTTAGTAAGCTACTTAGTTCGTAAGTTAGAATGTTACTTAGCTCGTTATGGTAGTAAGTTAGTTGCTAACTAACTATTGTCCCTGGTGAAGTTAAATTCGACAAATTTTGACAAATCGTTGACTTGATGTTTGATTTATAATAATATTTCAAAGACTAAAGACCTTTTTTCTTTCTAAAAAGTAAATTAGTGTCACAAAAAAAACACTTGGTTCTACTTCAAAATTATTTTCTAACTAAAAATTTTCCTTTTACTTAACAGACTAAGTTATCCTATCAAACAGCATTTTTCTAACTTAAAAATTATAATTGTTTAACTCTAAATATTTTCTTCCACTTAAACATCCAAGTCTGTCTAAAATTTTTTCTTCTACTTAAAAAACAAATTTTTCGGACTTTAAACATTTTCTTCTACTTTAAAATTAGTGTCTGACTAAAGATTTTTGCTCTATCTTTGTTTTACTTAAAAATTAAATTTGTGTAACTAAAAACATATTGTTCTACTTTAAAAATTGCTTTTACTTAAACACATTTATTGTATTAAAAAATGATTCTCTGCTAAAAAATTATTTTCTACTTATAAACAAAATTTTCTGACTATCAACTTTTACTTCTACTTAAAAATTAAAGACAGAATAAAATCTTTTGTTCTACTTAAAAATTATTGTCCGACTAAAATCATTTGTTCTACACTTAAAAAACAGAATTTGACTGACCACAGTGATTTTTTCTACTTAAAAATTAGTGTCTAACTAAAAAAAAATTTTCTTCTTAAAAAATGAATTAATGCGACTAAAAACCTTTTGTTACACCTTGAAAAATAATTTAGTGTGACTAAAATCCTTTTGTTCTACATAAAACTTACTGCCTGACTAAAAAATCTAAAATCTTTTCTGCCACTTAAAAAACAGATTTGTCGGACTATAAACATTTTCTTCTACTTAAAAATTAGTATCTTTTGACTAAATCACTAAACATCTTTGTTCTACTTTAAAAAGAAAAATTAGTCTGACTAAAAACCTTTTGTTCTACTTAAAAGTTACTGTCTGACTTAAATCTTTTCTTCTACTCGATCAACTAAATTTTCTACTTAAGAACTTTAAATAGTCTCATTCTAAAACTTTTCTTTCACCTAAAAAGCTTAGTCTGACTAAAATATTTTCTTCCACTTAGACAGAAAATTTGTTATTTTGAGGGTGGTGCCCAACAAATGGCTTATAAGTGTTTTTGAAGAGCTTAAAAATAATTAAGAAATTTGCCTTAAAACAGAAGAAAAATGTTGAATTTTAAAAATTTTCGAT
Organism: Leptopilina heterotoma; assembly: GCF_015476425.1. NCBI lineage: Eukaryota > Metazoa > Arthropoda > Insecta > Hymenoptera > Figitidae > Leptopilina > Leptopilina heterotoma. Next base: position 17,461 of record NW_025111055.1, read on the forward strand.
TTTTGGCACAAAAGTGGTATATAATTAAGAATCAATGGCTGACTAATAAAGTTTGTTCTACTTAAAAAATTTGCCTAATTAGAGTTTTTTTTCTTACAATAAATAAATAGTATAGACTTTTTAATATAAGTGAATAAATTTTTCGCAAATAATTTTTCTACAATTATTGTCTGACTAGAATTTTATGAACTATGAATTTTATTAAAATTTTAGAAAATAATTGCACCGTAATTTTCATAATCGTTTCCAAAAAAAGTAAAAATAAAATGGCAAGACTACTATAATTTTTTCAAGATACAATTTTTTTTTTTTTTTTTTTTTTTGAAGCAGACACGAACTCTGAAAGCTTTCCGCAAGTACTGCCTTGTTTTGGAAAAAAGCCCTTTTTTAAAAAATTAATTAAATTGCTAAAATCGAATCAATAATAAATTTCGAGTTGATGTAGATAAGACAAAAAGTGTTAGGGCCATATTACAATTTTACGTTCACATGTGAGAAATGGGTTGAGAGAAATTCGTATATGGATTTACATTACCAGAAGATGTTCAGAGATTGTGCCCTCAAGCGAGACGTATTTAGGTCACCTACCACTAAAATCTCTTTCCTCGTCCGCCGCATCACATTGGACCATACTTCTAAACCCACTCGTTTCACTCAGTCTCTTCTATCCATGGACATATACAGGATGCGCTTCTTCTCTTTTCCATTTCCGTTTCGTCCGAAACGTCATCCACATGGCCTACAACGATGATTCAGTCTCTCTGTGTGTGTGTGTGTGTGTGTATAGATTCCAACTTTTTAAAACTGATGACCTCGTTATATATATGTGTTCTCATTTTAATCCGATAACAAAACGATAAAAAAAACTATTTCCTTTTTTTTCACATATCCCCTCTTGAAAAGTTTTTCTATCCTCATTAAAAGGTTTATCTATTAATGCGACATTATTTCATATATATATGTACAAATGTGACGCTTTCCGGTTAAAGGGAGCTTACGAGGCAAAAAAATTATTTGCTTATATTTTGGAGTATTTCTACTTGATTAAAGATTCATTTTTTAATTATCATCAGAGTTTTCTGAAGAAATCTCAAATTAAGTTATCAAAAATTCAAAGTTATAAAAGTTTTATATTTCTAAAACTTGTCAAGTTTTTTGATTCCTAATAATTGTTACTCTTTAGATTTTAATATTTAATATATTATCACAGTAAAACGTGAGGTGTTAAAATAACACCAGAATGGATTAAAATAATCTGCAACAGTTTAATCCCTCTAGGATTAAATTAACACCAGAAAGGATTAAAATAAGCTATTTTGGTGTTATTTTTAACTATGAATGAAATTTTACTTTAAATAAAACACCAAAGTCAATGATTTGTAAAAATTCAACGAATTTAGCTTCTTGAGGAAGAATAGTTTAAAAAAAAATTCGTACAAATTTCAATTCTCTTTATAAATATAATAAAAATTCTTCTCTGATATTCAATTAATTAAAAAAATTTTAATCAAATTCTTGTCAAAATTTCAATTATTTTCAAAAGTTTTCTAAAATTTAATGATTTTCAATATCTATACTATTTCAATAGAATTTTCCAAAAGAATTCCATTATTAAAAACAAACCCGACAAAAATTCATAAATAATAAAAATTTTCTTCGCAATAATTCAATTATTTTCATAAATAATAACTTTTTTACAGGGATTCAATTATTTTTTAAAAATAATAAAATTCTTTCAGGAATTCAGTTATTTTCATAGATTATAGAAACTCATTGCAGAATTTCAATTATTTTTAATGCAATTTTAATCGAATTCCTAAAAAAAATGTAATTATTCCTAAAAATTTTATTAAAATTCGTCCAAAGAATTTAAATGATTTAAAAAATTTGTTGATAACATTTTTTATGAGAATTTAATTTTAAGAAACATTAAATTAATATATCATTTATTTTTGTATTTAAATAATTTAAATTAAATTTAAAATTAAATATTAAAAGCATTATAACGTGGATTATTTGAAATAATTAAATTTTGAAAAAGTTTCAAATTAAAATCATTGAAATTCTTAATTTTTTATATTTTTCACGAACAATTCTGTAGAATTAATTCTTTTTAAAAGTTTAATAAAATTTTTATTGGAATTATTTCAAGTTCTTATTTTTCAATATAATATTTAATTGCAGAATTTCCGAATAATTGAAATTTTGTCAAATTGAATTGTAGACGAATGAATTTGAAAATTCTCAAAGAACTTTTTTTAAAAATTATTAAAAATAATGGATTTATTGAAGAATTTTAGTTAAAAACACTAGGAAAAAATTTAATTTTAGAAAAGTTACAAATTATTGCAGAAATTCAATTATTTTCAAGAGTAATAAAATTCTTCTTAAGAATTCAATTATTTTTACTAATAATAAAACTCATCGCAGGGTTTCAATTATTTTTCATACAATTATAATTAAATTCCTTGAAAAAAGTTTACTGCAAGTTTTAATAAAATTCGACAAAAGAATTCAATTATTTAAAAATTTGTTAATAAAATTCTTTTTGAGAATTGAATTTTGAGAAACATTCAATTATTCAAAATATTATTTACTTTTGCATTTAAATAATTAAATTCTTGTAGAATTTTCTAATAAAAATTGATTTTCATTTCATAAAAATGAATTTTAGTTAAAATTTTAGATTATAATTGAATTTTGAAATTAATTTTTTTTAAAAAGTTTAATTGAATTTTCTTTTATATTATTTGAAGTTTTTATTTTCTAATATGCATTTAATTAAAGAATTTAGGAATAATTGAAATTTTATGATATTTAATATTGTAAACAAATGAATTTGAAAATTGCCAAAAAAATTTTTCAAAAATAATTAAAAATAATTAATATAAAGTAAAATTGTAGTTAAAAATTTTTGAAAATAATAATTGAATTGAAATAATTAATTAATTAATCTGCAACACTTTTTAATACCTCACCATTTACTGTGTTTCTATAGAATTTTTTACTATGAAATTCTTTCCTATTTATATTATTTTTAAGTAGAAGAAAAAAATTTAAAGGCGGACAAATTTTCTTTCTAAGTAGAATACAATTTTTATCCAGATAATCATTTTTAAAAGTGGAAGAAAAGTGTTTCAGTCAGACTAATTTTATTTTTAAGTACAACAAAGATAGTCAGATAAATTTTATTTTTAAATAGAAGAAACTTAAAACACTTAGAAAGTGTTCGCAGTTCATATAAGATTCAGAAAAAAGATGCTGGTTTTTGATTTTTTTTACTTTTCCTAAAGTTTGACAAATTTTAAATAATTTGTCTTCTTCCTTATAATTTTTTTTTAAATTAATTCTAATGCTGATGTAAGAGAAACGTGTATTTAGGTGTATTTAGAGAGTGATACTATATCAGCAATTGAATGCTAATTGTTAAATCGACGATCAACTCAGAATGACCTACCTTATTAATGTCCTCTCTCTCTCTCTCTCTCGGTTTTATCAGCAAAATCAGCTAACGACGTTGCGACGAATCGACTAGCAGTCTGTAATGCGATAAAATCTGCCAACTAAGCAAACCATCCAGAGCCAAGTGGCCGGGAAGCATTGAGAAGAAAAATGCAACGTTGGAAAGAATTTAACCCCCTCGATTGATCTTTTAATTAGAAATTACTCTTTATGAAAAATTTTTCATTTTAACCTAATAAACTAAATCAGCTCTTTCATAAAATTCACTTAAAAAAAACATTTTTCGATTTTAAGAAAACTTTTTTCATCTCTTTATATATAAAAGTTCAATTCCCCGAAAGTTTTATTTTACCTTAGTCCCAGGCTTCGTACTAATCTACTGATACCTACTATTTACTACTTTTTTTTACAATTTGCTACTATTTGGGTACTTCTTTTAGATTTCAGCCACTTAAAGCTATTATTTCTGTTTTTTTTTAGGAATTTACACTACTTTAAATTCGCTAAGAAATCAAAAAACTATTCTTAGAAATTATAATCAAATTCTTTAAAACGATTATTTGAAAAAAAATTAATAAAATTCAATTATTTTCAGAAATAAAGTTTTCCACAAGATTTCAATTATTTGAAATTAAATTTTCACAATATTTAATAGCTATATATTTCGAAAAAACTAATTATTATCGAAAACAATGTTTATAAAATTCTTATAAAGAATACAATTATTTTCGAAAATAACAAAATTTTTCACAGAAATTCAATTATTTTCAAATATTTTAATAACATTGTTCCAAAGAAATAAATTATTTTAATTACATTTTGAATTACATTTCTTTTTAATAATTCAATTATTCTTTTAGAATTTTAATAAAATTCTTCCTAAGAATTTAATTATTTACATAAATAATTCTTGAAAAGAATTCAATTATGCAAATTAACAAATTTAACAAATTTATTCACAAAAATTCAATTATTTTAAAGCATTTTAATAAAATTCTTTGCCAAATTCAATTACTTTTGAAAGCAATAAATTTCTTCTTGGAAATTCAATTATTTTCATAAATAATACAATGCTTTTTAGAAAATCAATTATTTTCGAAAAAATTTAATAAAATCCCACACAGACATTCAATATTATTGGCAAAAATTTTAATAGAATTCTTTGCAAAATTTAATTATTTTCAAAAACTTTTCGCATTTCAATGATTTTCAATATCTACTATTTTTCATAAAATTTCCAAAAATAATTCAATTATTAAAAAAAATTTTGTAAAATTCTTCATAAGAATTCAATTCTTTTCATGAATAATAAAAATTTCTCAAGAATTCAATTATTTAAATTAGAATTTGCATAAAATTAGTCGAAAGAAGTCAATTATTTAGAAATTTTTTAAAAATTCTTCTCATGAATTAAATTGTTTCTATAAATAATAAAATTCAACGTAGAATTTCAATTTGCTCAAAAAATGTAATATTATTCTTAAAAATATTTTTTTTTAAATTCTTTGGAAAAATTGAATTATTTACAAAAATATTTAGAATTTTTCACAGAAATTCAATTTATTATTTTCAAATATTTTAAGACAATTGTTCCAAAGAAATAAATTATTTTAATGAAATTTTTTTTAAATAATTCAATTATTCTTTTAGATTTTAATGAAATTCTTCTCAAGAATTTAATTATTTAGATAAATAATTCTTCGAAAGAATTCAATTGTTTAAATGACAAAATTATTCCCAAAAAATCAATTATTTTGAGGCATTTTAAGAAAATTCTTTGCAAAATTCAATTATTTTCATAAATATAACAATATTCATCACAATAATACAATAATTTTTAGAAGTAATAAACTTTTTCTTCAAAATTCATTTATTTAGAAAAATTTTAATAAAATCGTTCGCAAGAATTCAATTATTTTCATAAATAATAGAATGCTTTTTAGAAAATCAATTATTTTCATAAATAATAAAATGCTTTTTAGAAAATCAATTATTTTCAAAAAAAATTTAATAAAATTTTTTAATATCTACCATTTTCATAAAATTTCCAAAAATAATTTAATTAAAAAATTTTTAGTATCTTATCAAATATATCAAAAGATATCTTAATATCTTCCTAAGAATTCAATTCTTTTCATGAATAATAAAAATTTACCAGGAATTCAATTATTTAAATTAGCATTTGCATAAAATTATAATCGAAAGAAGTCAATTATTTGAAAATTTTTATAAAATTCTTCGCAAGAATTAAATTATTTTTATAAATATTTAAATTCTTTCATGAATCATGAATAATATAGTTTCGTTGCAGGAATTTAATTTATTATCAGGATAAGAAAGAAGTAAATATTTTTGATAAAAATTGGGAAAAAGTCAGGAAAATAAAATATAGAATGGAATTCTTGTCAGTTTTGTGAAGTTTCTAAAACGAGTTTTTTTTTTTTTTATCGTCAAGTTGTATTTTTCAACAGCTACAAAATATTTTAGTTTGAAAGCTACTTTTTGCTACTTTTTTAAAATTAATTATCGAGTGCAAAGTCTGTAGTCCCTTTCTTCCATAATTTGAATAATTTCAAAATTTTCCAAATATTGGCTAATTCCTAATTTTAACCAAAAAATGCGCTAATTTAGAAACGTAAAAAGTTAATAAAAAAGGGACCTGATTCGAAAAAAACATTTCGAATCAAAGGAGTTTAAAGAAAATTTTATTACGTTTTGTGTTTGTTTCATCGTGTATAGTTTTTTTTTTTTCCTTCTAGTATTTTTTCTCTCTTTCTCAATGCTCGAAACTTGAAATGAAATTGAAGATTTTTTGGTCAAACGTAGCTCGACGAGCAAGTTCTCATTGAACGTTAATCCATCGGAAGGATTAATTTAAGAGAGATATAAATCATTGAGATATCACTGCAGGTAGAGCGAAAACATTTATCTTTGACCTCGCTCGGTTCCGCCGAAAGTGGATTGCTGAATACCTACAGACAATTCACCAAGTGACTTAATCATTCTTTGTCTAGTTCCAGTTCCTTCCAAAAAATCGAATTAACCTCCATTCAAAGTTATTATTATTCTCCCCTGCTTCATTATAATTGAAAGCAGTGCAGTTGAATATTTCCAAGAGGCATTTCAGGAAATTGTTGTTCCAAAAAATATCGAGTTTCCCATTTATACATTTATTTATTATAAATATTATCTAATTCCTTCTTATAATCATAAAAATTATTAATTCATTAAATTAATTATTAATTATTAATTATTAATTAAATTATTAATTAATTAAATATATTAATATTAATTATTAATTAAATATATTAATTTGAATGTTCTTTCATTCTTTCATTCATTCACTTTTTCTGTCCCTCACACTCTGAAGTTGTCTTTTATTTATACTTTTGTTTTTTGTTAACATTAGAAAGATTGTGTACATATTATATTATTATGTTATAATTATTTTTATTTTATTAATAATTAATTCAAAATTATAATGACAAATAGAAATCATCAGAATTTTTTTCACATCTTTTTATTAAAAGACTAAAATTTTCTTAAATATTATGTTTTGTCAAATTGAAATTATTTTTGTTCTTTACTTCTAAAGAAAATTGTTAAACAACTGTGCGAGAAATAGAAAATTTATTTATTTTGGATTATTTTTGTTTATGAGTCACAATTTCTTTAAACAAAATTATTATTTTGTTGTAGAAAAAGAAGAAAAAAATTTGCACAAATCTTATTTTTAATCTTTTTTTTTGGAACAGGATTTACCACAGGAATTTGTTATAAAACATGAAGAAATCGATCACTCCGAGTCTTCGACTCGGAGCAATCGACTTCTTCATGTTTTATAATAATTAAAGATGATCGAGAGATAAAATCATTATTTTATACTATAAAAATATTGTTACCGTAACTTTACCAAATTATTTTTATCATTTTAATTCAAATTTTTATTTTCTAGAATTTCAAATTATTTTTTATGAAAATAATAATTTTTTATTATTTATGAAAATAATTAAATGTTTGCACAAAATTTTATTAAACTTTTTTTTAAATAATTGAATTCTTTTTGGGAAATTTTATTAAAATAGTAGATATTGAAAATCATTAAAATTAGAAAATTTGTTAAAAATTATTGAAATTAGGACAAGAATTTTTTCTTCAAATATAATTGAATTTCTGCAATTATTTGAAAATTCTATTATTTTTATTCAAAAATTTTTTCGAAAAAATAAATTTTGTTTTTAAATCAGATTTTTTATTTTATAAATATATTTTAAGAAAATTTTTTAAAAATAATTGCACTTTTCGCAGAATTCATTTAAAATTGTATGAAAATAAAAATTGAAATTCTACAATGTATTTTATTATTTATAGAAATAATTGAATTTTTGCATCGATTTTAATTGAAAAACAAATTAAATTCTTCAGAAAAATGTTATTATTTAGAAAATTAATTGAATTCTTGCCCAAAAAATTGATTAAAATCTTTTAAATCATTCAAATTTTGCAAATAATTTTATTATTTTTGAAAATAATTTAATTTCTCAGAAGAATTTTATTATTTTTATGAAATTAATTGAATTCTTTCCAAAAATTGATGAAGATCTTTGAAATAATTGAATTCCTCACAAGAATTTTCTTACTTATGAAAATAATTGAATTTTTATGAAGAATTTTGTTAAAATTTAAAAAAAAAATTGATTTCCCCTGAATAATTTCATTATTTATAAAAAAAATTGAAATCCCCTAAAAAAAATTTACTTATTTATAAAAATAATTGAATTCTTTACAAGAATTTTATTATTTTTTGTAATACGACTTGAATTCGTTAGAAGAATTTTATTATTTATGAAAATAATTGAATTTTTGTAAAGAATTTTGTTAAAATTTTAAAAAATATTTGAATTACCTAGAAAAATTTAATTATTTATAAAAAAAATTGCATTCTTTAGATAAATTTTGATTATAATCTTTGAAATAATTTGATATTTTGTAAAAAAATTTATTATTCTTGTAAATAATTGAATTCTTAGGAAAAATTTTAATATTTTTTATATTAATTGAATGTTTGAGAAGAGTTTTGTAAAAATTTTTTTTTTTAATAATAGAATTGTTTTGTGAAATTTGAGTAAAATAGTAATTAAAATTTGAATTATTTTTGGGAAATTTTATTAAAATAGTAGATATTGAAAATCATTAAAATTAGAAAATTTTTTGAAAATTATTAAAATTAGAACAATAATTTTTTGACGTTTATGAAAATAATTGAACTTTGGAGAAGAATTTTGTTATTTATAAAGTCAATTGGGATTTTTACGAGAATTTTTTCAAATTTTGAACATAGTTAATTAACTATATTAATTTGAATGTTCTTTCATTCTTTCATTCAATTTTTCTGTCCCTCACACTCTGAAGTTGTCTTTTGTTTATACTTTTGTTTTTTGTTAACTTTAGACAGATTGTATATTTTATTATTATGTTATAATTATTTTTATTTTATAATTAATTCAAAATTGTAATGACAAATAGAAATCATCAGAATTTTTTTCACTTATTTTGTTAAATATTATATTTTGTCAAATTGAAATCATTTTTGTTCTTTACTTCTAAAGAAAATAAGAAAATTGTTAAACAACTGTAACTAAGAAAAAGAAAATTTATTTATTTTGCATTATTTTTGTTTATGAATCAAAATTTTTTAAACAAAATTATTAATTTGTTTTAGAGACAGAGGAAAAATATTTACACAATTCCTATTTTTAATCTTATTTTTGGAACAGGATTTTCCACAGGAAAAAATTCAAAATTCAAACCTTTTTTAAATTAAACAACTTATAAAAGTATTGTTATAAAACATGAAGAAATTGATTGCTCCGAGTCGAAGACTCAGAGTTTTTTTCTTCATGTTTTAATTTCTTCATGTTTTTTAATAATCATCATCTTAATTCAATTATTATTTTCTAGAATTTTAAATTATTTTTTATGAAAATAATAATTGAATTCCTTAAAAAAAATTTTATTTATTTATTTATTTATCAAAATTTAAAAAAATAATTAAATTGATGCGAAGAATTTTATAAAAAATTTTTTTAAATAATTAAATTTTTGCAACGAATTTTATTTAAATTTTTAAAAATAATTGAATTCTTACGAAGAACTTTTATTAATTTTTTTGTTAAATAATTGAATTTCAAGGAAGAATTTTATAAAAATTATTTTAAATAATAATTGATTTTTATCGAAAAATTTTATGAAAATTGTTTTTGCAAATAATTAAATTCATGCGAAAATTATATTATTTATGAAAATAATTGATTTCATAAAAAGAATTTTATTATTTACGAAAATAATTGAATCTATGTAAAAATTATATATTATTTATGGAAATAATTGAATTATTGAGAAAAAATTCATAAAAAATTTGCAAATGATTGAATTTTTACAAAGAATTTTATAAAAAAAAATTTGATGATAATTGAATTTCTTCGAAGAATTTTATTGTTTATGAAAATATTGAATTTAGGAAGAATTTTATGAAAATTTTACATAATCTTAATTAAATTCTTTTGAAGAATTTCTTTGAGTTTCTTTAAAATAATGGAGATTCTTTAATAATTTTAATTACAATAGTTTTCAAAGTAATTGAATTCTATATGAACTATTTCTTTCAAGTTTTTACAATAATCCTCTTTCTTAATAATTGAAATTAAGCATTTAATTCTTGAATTTTATTAAAAATTTTTAGAAAATGATTGAATTTTTTTGAAATATTTCTTTAATTTATTGAATACAATCGAATATGTTAATAATTTTATTAAAAATTCTTCAGACAAATTTTATTAATATATTACTTTTTAAATAATTGAATTATTTTGTGAATTTTTATTGAAATAGTAGATATTAAAAAAACTTAAATTTTGATAAATTATTGAAATTAATTTAGTTCTATGAAGAATTTTATTCAAATTATTTTGAAAAAAAATTTGGATTGTTAAAAAGAATTTTATTAAAATTTTTAAAAACGAATTTTAATAAAAATTTTAACAATAATTACATTTTTCGAGAAATTCCATTAGCATTGTACTAAAAATAATTAAAATTCTGCGATGATTTTTATTATTTATGAAAATAATTGAAATTTTGCAATGATTTTTATTATTTATGAAAATAATAATTGAATTTCTGCAATGATTTTTATTATTTATGAAAATAATTGAATGCATACAGATAGAATTTTATTATTTATGAAAATAATTGAATTCCTGGTTAAAAAAATGTTATTATTCATGAAAATAATTGAATTATTGTGAAGAAATTTATAAAAAAATTTGTAAATAATAGAATTCCTGTGAAATTTTTATTATTCAATTCATTCATTCAAAATTATAATTTTCTAAAATTTCAAATTAAATTTTGTTTTAAATAATTGAATTCGTTTTGGGAAATTTCATTAAAATCGTAAATATTGAAAATCATTATAATTAGAAAAATTTCTGAAAATAATTGAACTTTGGAGAAGAATTTTGTTATTCATAAAGATAATTGGGTTTTTTTTTCAAATTTTGAACATAGTTGAATTTAATAAGAATTTTATTTATTCTTTTTAATAATTGAATTTTTGCAATTATTTGTAAATTCTCCAAAATTGAATTTTTTAGTGTTTTCAACAAAAATTTAAATTAGAAAATTTTTAAATTCTGCTACTATTTTTAATATTGCTAATTTTATTTAAGAAAAGGTGTAGTAAAAAGTTAGCCGCGCGAATTGTTGCTAGTATATAATTAATTATAAAATAATTAAAATAAATAAAATATTTTTCTGTTTTTAATTTTAAGTACAATAGAAAGATATTTTTATATAATGAATAAATGACTAGTGATTTTATACATCTGATTTTGCCTATATTATTATCGCCAACAAAAACTATCTCTGATCGTTCGTTTTAGCAAACATAATACATAAAATATATATGTATATATATGAAAGTTTATTAAATCCAGTATTGTCTCGTCTTCTTTATTTGCAAGCACATTGGAGTTTGTGCGAATTCACAGAATATATCGATTTATTCATTTTGCTGACGGATTGCAGACAATTGGATTAATTCGCTGACTAACGGACCATTGACGTAACTTTAATTCAGAAGAGTAGGTTTTTTGTCCACTAAAACTATCGCCATATGTAAAGAATGCAGTTAATATATTGGCTTAAATTCAATTTACAAAAAAATATGTTTGGAAAATTTTAAATAATTAAAAAAAAAGAGATTAGTGGAAAATAAAAATTTAGTGTACTATATTTTATACTATATTTTTATTTTATTCGTTAATTAATTATTAACGAATAAAATAAAAATATCTATGTATTCTTTCATTCATTCTGTCCGCAGTTTAAAGTTAGTTTTTGTGTATGCTTTTTTTTCTTTAAAAAATATGCATAAATAATTTTTATAAACTCATTCTTTTATTTTGGAAAAAAAACATTACATATTTCCGTTTCTTAATATTTTTGTAGAAAATTTTCTATTTTCATAAGAAAATAATTTACATAATTTATATTTCTTAATTACAATTGTTTTAATAAAATTCAAAGTTTTTGAAAAATAAAGAAAAAAAATTAACTATATTAATTTAAATGTTCTTTCATTCTTTCATTCACTTTTTCTGTCCCTCACACTCTGAAGTTGTCTTTTGTTTATACTTTTGTTTTTTGTTAACTTTAGAGATAGAAAATAGAATATCATCAGAATTTTTTTTTACTTCTTTTCATTAAAAGACTAAAATTTTGTTAAATATTATGTTTTGACAAATTGAAATTATTTTTGTTCTTTACTTCTAAAAAAATTAGAAAATTATTAAACAACTGTGATTAAGAAATAAAAAATTTATTCATTTTCCATTATTTTCTTTTTGAATCACAATTTTTTTAAGAAAATTATTATTTTGTTTTAGAAAAAAAAGAAAAATATATTTTATTATTTATGAAAATAATTGAATTTCTTGTGAAATTTTAATTATTTTATGAATATAATTAAATGTTTGCGCAGAATTTTAATAGAATTTTTTATAATTGAATTCTTTTGAAAAATTTTAGTAGATATTATAAAAATCATTGAATTGAGGAAAATTTTTGAAAAGAATTGAAATTTTTGTTGAGAATTTTTTAAAAACTTTTTAAAATAATTGAATTTTGGAGAAAATTTTATCAAACTTTTTTAAAAAAATTGAATTTTTGCAACGAATTTTATTAAAATTTTCAAGAATAATTGAATTATTATGAAGAACTTTTATTAATTTTTTTTTGTTAAATAATTGAATTATTGCGAAAAAATTTAAAAAACATTTGCAAATGATTGAATTCTTGCAAAGAATTTTATCAAAAAATTTGATAATATTATCAAATTATTTAATTGAATTTCTTCGAAGAATTTTATTGTTTATGAAAACAAGTGAATTATTGCGAAAAAAATTGCAAATCATTGATTTCTTGCAAAGAATTTTATCAAAAAATTTGATACTAATTGAATTTCTTCAAAGAATTTTATTGTTTATGAAAATAATTGAATTTAGGAAGAATTTTAATAAAATTTTACATAATCTTAATTAAATTCGTTTGAAGAATTTCTTTGAGTTTCTTTAAAATAATGGACTTTCTATAATCATTTTAATTACAAGTTTTCAAAGTAATTGAATTCTATATGAATAGTTTCTTTCAAGTTTTTATAATAATCCTCTTTCTTAATAATTGAAATTAAGCATTTAATTCTTAAATTTTATTTAAAAATTTTGGAAAATAATTGAATTTTTTTTGAAAAATTTCTTTAATTTATTCAATACAATCGAATTTTTTAATAATTGTATTGAAAATAATTGAATACCTCAGAAGAATTTTATTATTTATGAAAAATACCTTAATTCTTGCGATGAATTTTAATAATATATTTCTTTTTAAATAATTCAATTCTTTTGTGAATTTTTATTGAAATAGTAGATATTAAAAATAATTGAATTTTGATTTTATTGAAATTAATTTAATTCTAAGAAGAATTTAATTCAAATTATTTTGAAAAAAAATCGAATTCTTAAAAATTATTTCATTAAAATCTTTGAAAATTAATTTTAATAAAAATTTAAAGAATAATTACATTTTTCGAGAAATTCCATTAAGATTGTACCAAAAATAATTGGAATTCTGCGATGATTTTTATTATTTATGAAAATTATTGAAAACCTACATACCTATAGAATTTTATTATTTATGAATTGAATTCCTTGTTAAAAAAATGTTATTCTTCATGAGAATAATTGAATTATTGCAAAGAAATTTATAAAAAATTTGTAAATAATAGAATTCCTCTGAAATTTTTATTATTTAATTCATTCATTCAAAATTGTCATTTTCTAAAATTTCAAATTACAATTTTTTTTAAATAATTGAATTCGTTTTGGGCAACATTTTATTAAAACCGTAGATATTGAAAATCATTAAAATTAGAAAAATTTATGAAAATAATTGAACTTTGGGGAAGAATTTTGTAATTTATAAAGAAAATTGGAATTTTTAGGAGAATTTTTTTCAAGATTTGAACATAGTTGAATTTAATAAGGAGAATTTTATTTTTTTTTTAAGAATTTTTGCAATTATTTTTAAATTCTACAAAATTGAATTTTTTTTAGTATTTTCAAGAAAAATTTAAATTAGAAAATTTTCAAATTTTATTATTTTTAAAATTGCTAATTTTATTTAAAAAAAGATAGTAAGAAGTTAGCCGCGCGCTTTAGCGCTCGATTTGTTGCTAGTGTTTTTTAAATTCTATTTGTTAATTACAAATTTTAATTGAAAATAAATTAACTTGAAACTTTTTAAATTTTTAGAAAATAAAGGAAACAATTTTACTCAAAAGAATGTTCTGTTACATTTTTACGAATTTCTTTAATTTTAAAATTATTCGAAAACATCAATAACTTCTTTTTTAAAATAAATATTTATAATGACTCCGATAACTCCAAAGACTCGGAGTTATCGATTTCTTCATGTTTTATAATAATTTATAATAATTAAAAATTTATGAAAAGAATTGAATTATTGCGAAGAAATTTATAAAAAAAAATTCTAAATAATTGAATTCTCGTGAAATTTTTATTATTTTTTAAAATAATTAAATGTTTCTGCACAATTGTATTAAATTTTGTTTTAAATTATTGAATTCTATTCGGGAAAATTTTATTAAAATAGTCGATTTTGAAAATAATTAAAATTAGGACAGGAATTTTATTGTCATTTTTGAAAATAATTGAACTTTGGGGAAAAATTTTGTTATTTACAAAGATAATTGGGATTTTGACGAGAATTTTTTTTTAATTTTGAACATAATTGAATTTTATGAGAAGAATTTTATTAATTTTGAAAATAATTGAATTTCTGCAAGTATTTGTAATTTCTCAAAAATTGAATTTTTTTCTAGTGTTTTCAACCAAAAATTTGAATTAAAAGTGCGGTTAAATTCTATTATTAATTACTTAATTAAAAAATTAACAGAATTATATTGACTGTAGTAATGAGTAGTTAATAATTAATTATCTACACTAATCATAGTAATTAATTAGTATTTTAATAATTAGTTACGCCATAAGGAACTATTGTTATAATCAATTATTAATTACACCCAGCGAAAAATTTAATTTATTTGAGTTAAATAAAAGTATATTATTTGTCTCAGAGCCTTATTTATTTGTTTCAAATAAAAATTTTAATCAACATAAATAAAAGTTTTATTCGAACCAAATAAAATTTATTTGATACGCTAATTTTCTTTAATCCAAATCAATAATTAATATCAAGTGAAAAAAAAAAAATTACAACCCTCTTTGAAAAAATAATCTAGAATAAAATTTCCTTTTATATTAATTATTTATTCCATACTTTTATTTTGCTTCTTTTTTTTTAGAGAAACACTATTTTTAACTTCCATATAATTTTTTTCTTTTTTTTTTTAATTTTGTTGTGCATTTTTTTTTTAACCTACATTTTCATTTTATTTTTTCTATCTCACATTTTCATTATGCTGTGTATTATATATATATATTGAAAATTCACAATTTTTTTTAATTATTTTTTTTTTTGAACTAAATTTATATATACTTTTTCAATTTATTAAAAATGACGGAAAATAGAAATTGAGGCAAATGAAATATAAAACAAGATTTTTTATGAATGTGATGGAATATATTTTCGTGTGTGCAATATTCGGGAGTTTTTTTTCCCCAATGATTGCGAATGAGAAATTAATTTTTTCTTTTTGAAATTCCTGCTCTTTTGTGTATTTAATGAAAATTCTGTGAATATTTTGGTAATTGTCAGCCGAATGCTATACATTGTGCCTAGACTATGATAGTTGGCCTACCTAGCATCATATGTATCATCATCAGATACTATTATCACCTTCACAATGTACAGAATCATTAGCGTTGAACATCTGTTATTATCAACACTTGTCTAATTTCTATGTATGTCGCGCAGTTGTAAATTTTAGTCTGGACAAATGGAAAACTTAATGAAAACCATTTTTGTTTGTTAATTTTACCGAAATTACAATTACATTTTTTTTAATAACACTCTCTAAACTTTAATTAGTAAAAATATTTACTAATTACTAATTTGACTTTTCGCTTTTGAATTAGTAAATTTTAGTAATAAATTGGTAATAAATATTAATTTCTACAAATTTATTAAAAAAAATTTATTAATTTAATGATATTTTATTTGTTTATTTATTTATTTGAGGGAACCAAACTTAACAGTAACTTTCGAAATTAAAGAACAATAAAAAAAGTAATTATAGAAAAAATTTTTGTCTCAAATTGTATTTATTTGAAACGTTTGTAAATCCTAAAGTTTATTTCGTCGAAACGAAAATTTTGAATAGAAAAAAGAAATTTTATTTAAGTTTCGAAACTTGCGATTCAAGTCGTGGAGAATTATTATGTTTATATATAGGTCGACAAAGGTCGATCATTGTACTTATACCCAAACAGCCCTCGGCTGTAAAGAGATATCTATTGTTCATCTGTAAATAAAATTGAAAATTTAAATATCCAAAGGGTGTGTCAAGAATACGAGAAATCCTCGTATTATTTGAAACTTTTATATTTTAAGAAAATAATATTTTAAACAAAATTTTTTCAAAGAAATTATATTTTTTCTAAATTTGAATTTAATAACTGACTGTTCTTGCTTTTGGATCAGTAAATTTTACTAATAAATAAAAAAATTACTATTTATTAGTAAAGTTTACTAATTTTATTAAATTGTTTATTTTAATTTATTATAGAAATTAATAATTATTAGTTAGTAAATAATTTACTAATTTACTTTTTAAATATTTATTTGAATTTAGTAGAAATTACTATTTATTAGTGTTATAGTAAAATTTACTAATTCAAAAGTAAAAATTCCCAGTCACTAATTCAAATTAGTAAACATTTTTATTAATTAAAATTGAGAGAGTATCTAAATAGTAAAATTTGACATTTTTGTAATGGAAACAATTTCTTTCATTGAAAATTCAGCCTCGCATTTAGCTCCAAAGTTGTACAACACAAATTAGTACAGTTATATTCAGAAATTTTTCAATATATTTTTCTTTGTGAATAAATTTTTACAAATATTGAAAGGACTTTGTAGGTTTTTCACACCCTGTATATATATATATATATATATATATATATATATATATATATATATATATATATATATATATATATATATATATTGGTATTATAATTTGCAATGATATTTTCAGACGAACAATATAGTTATCTGTTTACACTCGAGGTCTGTTTGGGAATATTGGAACAAAGATCGACCTTTGTCGATGACCTATGACTTGAAATTTATATGTATATAGATATAATAAATAATTCCCTTTGTCTATTTTCACAATAAAAGAAATGTTTTATTCCAACCAAATATAAATATTAATGCATATATGTGAAGGAAGATAAAATTTAATATATTAATATTTTTCTTTTATTATAATTATATAATGATTAAAATTAAAATAAAAAATAAACTTAAAATAATTAATTTGATTGTAAAAAATAGCTAGTTAACGAAATTAGCCCCTTGTTTTACACCAACTTTTAAGTGTGTTTTTAAAAACGATCCGAAAAGTTTTTCAAAAGTTATAATTTTGACTTTTAAAAAAAGCCGAATTTTAAAAATGTTTTAAGGAAAAAAAATCCCATAACAATTTTTTTTTGACAGAATTCGCACAAGAAGAGTTCATTGCAGTAAATTTATTTGATTCAAAGAAATTATTTTTGATTGAAATAAAAAATTTTCTCTCGTTGAAGAGTGAGAGTGGAGTTAGGCCTATTCCACATTGGCCCAATCACAAATTCAAATGCGTTAAAATTGTAAATGTGTTTTGGTAAAAATTTGTGATTGGAAGAACTGTGCACAACGGGGAAACAATGCAAAAAAGCATCTGATGTTCAACCTCCTGGGTGACGCGAAATAGAACATTTTTTTCTATTTTTTTTTTTTTTTTTTTGAAAAACGATTAAAATTAGAGAAAAATAGTTTTATTAATATTATTATATTTATTTATTACATCTATATACTAAAAATCTAGTCTAAAAATATTTCTTATACTTGAAAAATTTACCAAATTAAAAGTCCTTTATTTTATAATAAATGAATGAGAAATTTGTATATGTAAATAAGTAATTCTTCTATAGATGATTCTTGTCTGAATAAAAGAGTTTGTACTACATACTTGAAAATAAAATTCAGAAAAAGAATATTTCTTCTACAGTTAAAAATTTAATTTGTCTGGCCAAAGACCGTTGTTCTACTTTAAAAATAAATTAGATTCACTAAAATACTTTTGTTCCACTTAAAAATTATTGTCCGACTAAAAGTTTTCCTTCTACTTAATAAATATAATAATAAATAATAAAAATTGATCAATTATCTGCCTAAAAAATTTTTTCCTACTTAAAAAATCAAAATAGTTTGATTCTAAAACTTTACTTCTACTTGACAATCCAAGTCTGACTAAAATCTTTTCTTCTACTTAAAAATAAAATTTGTCCGCCTATAAACATTGTCTTCTACTTAAGAATTAAAATCTCCCGAAATACTTTTTGTACAACATTAAAAATTATTGTCTGACTCAAAACTTTTCTCTTCTACTCGACAAACAAATTTGTCTGACCAAAGAACTTTGTTCTACTTAAAACTCACTTGGAATTTTAAGTACAAAAATTTTTGGTCAGACAAGAATTATTTATAATTTTTTCAAACTTTAGAGTCAAGGCTGACTAAGAATGGATTATCTACTTCGAAAATTAACTTTATAAATATTACAAATAATTCTTGTCTGACTAAAAAAGTTTGTACTATTTAAATATAAAATTCGACAAAAACTATTTCTTTCACTTAAAGTTTATTGCTCGACATAAAAGTTTTCTTCGACTTCAAAAAAATGTGTCTGGCCAAAAATTTTGTTTCCACTTTGAAAAATCATGATATTTTTACTCTAAAACTTTTCTTTCATTTTAAAAATTGTTGTCTAACTAAAAAATTTTCTTCCAACAAATTTGTCTGACCAATAACATTTGTTCTACTTAAAAATGATTTATAATTTTATTTTTAAGTAGTACAATGATTTTTAGTCAGACTAAAATATCAATGACTGACTAAGAATGTTTTATCTACTAAAAAAATTAATTTTCATAAATATAATAGTATTTTTTATTTTTATATTATTTTATAATAGTTTTCAACGTTTCACGCACAGTTTTCTCGAAAAAATAACAAATTAATACTAATAGTAAAAATTCGAAAAAATAGTTCTTTCTTTGTTAAAAATAGAAAAAAATAAAATCTCCATAAATTCAAGAAAATTGGAAATCAATTATATATATATATATATATATATATATATATATATATATATATATATATATATATATATATATATATATATATATATACAGAAATCATAATTTTCATTGAATTCGAAATGATTAAACATTTCTTAGTGAAATTATGAGAGACCGACTTAGAAACTCAGATGATGCTTTGCATTTTCCCTTATTGTTTGCTGAGCTGTGAGTCAAGGTAGAAGACCATATGTTTCTGCTTTGTGGCCACATTATACCCATTGTTGCTTCATATGAGAAACATCTCTCTGAATACAGTGCACACACATAAATACATATATACTACATAGAAATTACTTGTAACAGAGCAGTAGCACCGAGAGAGAGAGAGAGAGAGAGACCATCTATGATGACAATTTTGGCTCTCGTAATTAATGGAAAAGGCAAAAATGCAATTGTTAACAAACTGCAGAAATCTATATGCTTGACAAACTCGCAATTGAAACGAGAATTGGCCCTTATATTTTTGTTATCAGCGAATATCGGAATTTCGCAATTTAACCATTTTTATTTTTACCTATACAGAATTCCCGCAGCCATCAAATTGAACATGCAATTCAAAATAATTGCTCTGAAAAACGTCACTTTTTTTGGGGGGGGGGGGAATATATATATACAATTTGATATATAATTATTAATTGAATTGTCTGCATTTGAAATAATTTTTATTTAACCTTATATTCATGTAATGAATACTCTTATTGTTGAATTATTTATTTGTATATACATTATACGAAATAAATACTACTTTAATTAAGTTCATCACAATGTTTATAATTACTTTGCAGGAAACAAATATTTTATATTTTCATTTTTGTATCTATTCTATTCTATTCTATTCTATTCTATTCTATTCTATTCTATTCTATTCTATTCTATTCTATTCTATTCTATTCTATTCTATTCTATTCTATTCTATTCTATTCTATTCTATTCTATTCTATTCTATTCTATTCTATTCTATTCTATTCTATTCTATTCTATTCTATTCTATTCTATTCTATTCTATTCTATTCTATTCTATTCTATTCTATTCTATTCTATTCTATTCTATTCTATTCTATTCTATTCTATTCTATCTATTCTATTCTATTCTATTCTATTCTATTCTATTCTATTCTATTCTATTCTATTCTATTCTATTCTATTCTATTCTATTCTATTCTATTCTATTCTATTCTATTCTATTCTATTCTATTCTATTCTATTCTATTCTATTCTATTCTATTCTATTCAGGGTGGTCACCGTACCTTGAAACCTTGAAAACCTTGAAATGGACGTGAATTTTGTCATACCTTAAAAAAACCGTGAATTGGACGTGAATTTTTTTAAAAACCTTGAATTTTAGTATTATATATTATTAAAACTGAAAAAAAATTTTTTTGACCATTGGTAGCGTTTACAAATGATGTCACGCAATTTTTGGAGATTTTCAACCCCCCCCCCTACCCCCTGTCACGCAATTTTTGCAATTTCACATGAGAAAAATACATTGTGTCACGTTTAGAATGACCCCCCCCCCCCGTCCCCAAAAGTGTGACATCATTTGTGAACGCTCCCAATTTCAAAATTTTATTTTTTGAAAAAATAAAAATTTTTCAGGATTGCCACAGGTCAGGGAAATTAGGGAATTCAGGGAAAAGTCAGGGAAAGTAAAATTGGTCAGGGAAAATAGGGAAAAGTCAGGGATTTTTATTTAAGTAACTGAAAAAAATTGAATTTTGGAGAAGTTACAAATGATTGTAGAAATTTAATTTGTTTTCAAAAATAATAAAATTCTTCCCAGAAATTCAATTCTGTTTAAAAATTTAAAAAATTCTCATAGAAATTCAATAATCTTTAAAAATAATAAAATTCTTCTCCAAATTTCAATTATTTTCAAAAATTTTAATAAAATTCTTTGCAAAATTTCAATTATTTTCAAAAAAATTTTTTCAATTCAATGATTTTCAATATCTACAGTTTTAATAAAATTTTTCGAAAGAATTCAGTTATTTAAAAAAAAAATTTTTTGATAAAATTCTTAGCAAACTTCGCAATAATTCAATTATTTTCATAAATAATAACATTTTTTTACAAAAAAATTCAATTATTTTTATGAATAATAAAATTCATCATAGAATTTCAATTATTTTTAATACAATTTCAATTGAATTCCTCGAAAAATTTCATTATTCTTGAAAATTTTATTAAAATTTCTCGAAAAAATTCGAATTTGTTGATAAAATTCTTTACGATAATTTAGTTTCGAAAAACATTCATTTATTCAATAAATTATTTATTTTTGTATTTAAATAATTGAATTCTTGTAGAATTTTTTAATAAAAATTGATTTGAAAATGAATATTAGTTAAAATTTTAGATAATAATTGAATATTAAAAGCATTATAGCATGAATTTTTGGAAATACGTAATTGATAAAATACATAATTGAATTCTTTCGAAGAATTTTAACAAAATTTTTGAAAATAGAGACATTTTCGAAGAATTTACTTAAAATTGTATTAAAAATAATTAAAATCCTGTGAAGAATTTTATTAATTTATAAAAGTAATTGAATTCTTGCAATGAATTTTTTCAAATTTTTTTTTCAATAATTGAAATAATGCAAAGAATCTTATTATTTATGAAAATAATTGAATTCCTGCATCGAATTTTATTACATTTTTTTTAAATAATTGAATTCTTTTGAGAACTTTTTATTTAAAAAGTAGATTGTGAAAATATTTGAATTTCAACGAAGAATTTCATTATATTCGTGAAATGTAATTAAATTCTTACAAAAAAATTAAGAGAATAATTCCATTTTTCTAGGAATTTACTTTAAATTGTATTATAAATAATTGAAATACTCAGAGAAATTTTATAATTTATGAAAATAATGGAATTCTTACAACGAATTTTATCAATTTTTTTTAAATAATTGAATTCATGTGGAAAATTAAATTACTTGTAAAAATAATTGAATTTATGTAACGAATTTTCTTACATTTTATTTAAATAATTATATTCTTTTGAAAACTTGTATTAAAAGTGTAAAATTTGAAAATTTTTGAATTTCAGCGAAGAATTTCATTATTGGTGAAATGTACCTAATTTAATTCTTGTAAAAAATTTTTGAAAATTATTTTTCGAGAAATTTATCTAAAATTGTATTAAAAATAATTGAAACCATGTGAAGAATTTTATTATTTATGAAAATAATTGAATTCTTGCAACGAATTTTATTAGGATTTTTGTAAATAATTTAATTTTTTTTTTTGAAAAATTTTATGGTAATTTAAATTATTACAAAATATGAAGAAGGCGATCACTTCGAGTCGAAGACTCGAAGTGATCGCCTTCTTCATATTTTGTAATAATTTTCTTATAAGTTGTTAAATTTAAAAAAGTTTGAATTTGAATGTTTCGAAGAATTTTAATTCCTATGGAAAAATAATAATTAAATACTTATTTAAAAATTTAGTTATTGATGTCTGCGAATAATTTTACAATTTAAGAAATTCGTAAGTAAATGTAATAGAATGTTTTTAATAATTTTTAGAGTGAATCAGAATATTCTTATGGTCAGGGAAAAAGTGAAAATTTTGTCTGGAAATCAGGGAAAAGTCAGGGAAAAATAAAATTAAATATTTGTGGCAACCCTGAATTTTTTAAAATCTATACGATTGATTGTTCAGAATCGTAAGAAAAGCCTATAAAAAATTCGGCAATAAAAAATAATAAAAAATGTGGAAGTAGTTGAATTTTTTAATTATTACTATAGTAAAATTTGAACCAACAAAAAAACCTTGAAAATTTCCTAGAAACCTTGAAAAAACCGGGAAATAGACGTGAATTTTATTCACGAGTTTTGGTAGCCACCCTGATTTTAGTAATGAAGAAAGAAGTAAAAAAAAATGAAAAAAGGAGTAATGAAGAAAAGAAGTTGTAATAATCGTGATTTAAGAAGATTATTCCAAGGTTTGAATAACAATAAATTTAATCTTCTTTACATCATCGCATTCTTAATATGAGCTCAATGAGATCATTAATATAATCCGACTGGAAAAATTAATTGAAATCCCCCAAGTATACATTCATATATATAGTATATAATTATAGTAATAGTTGTTGAATATAGTTGTTGAATTCACAATACGGGAGATTCAGTACAGAATGAGAGAGAAATGAGGGGGGCAAAGGGGTAGAGGGAGAGAAATCATTACTTCTGGCCATCGATTCAGAACTCACTCACTCTCTCTCTCTCTCTCTCTGTCTCTCACATGCAGAGATAATAACGCTACATAAGTCGCATTCACATAACCGTATAGTACTTGGTGCTATATCTGTATTTTACGAACTGGACCATGTATTTTCGTTCAAATCCGATCGCCCAACTAGATTCACGCATCAAATAATACGTGTCACTGATGGATAGGCGCGCTCTCATACCTGTCATGAATTTTCTGCGTTGTATTTCATGACACTATATATATATATGTATACTGAAAGAGAGGGGGGGGGTGTACCACCGTTTTCCATTGTACGTTTTCATACCTCTATAAATTTCAAAAAAAAAAAAAAAAACAGTTCTTCTTAAAGCTTTTTAATATCACGCTTGCTTCTATGCACGATATTGTTTTCGTTTTGAAAAATCTTTTTCAAAAAACTTTTTCAAAAAATAATTATTGAGAAAACTAAAAAAATCGCTAATTTTATACTCAGAAAATTAGAAACACTTCACCCACTTAATCTTTTCACTTGTTTCAAAACTATTTCATTTGTTTCAAATAAACTTTACTTTCACAGATTTTCTAAGGATATTAAATTGAGAGAAAAAAGGAATAAAAAGTGTACACTTTTTTTTTGTTTATAGAAATGTAACTTGCTTTTTGAAAAAATATTGCCGAATATCAATTTTTGAAATTTTCATAGTAGATAAATATGTCCAGTAATTAAATAAGTACGAAAACTTATAATAAAAAAAAGGTGCACATGTGAAAAATATTTGTAATGTTTAAAAAACAGAAAAAATTTTCTACAACAGTGATTATAAAATAGACAAAAAAATTTTTTATTTATTTAAAAAAAAATTAATATATTTCGTTAAAATTGTAATTACAGGGTTGACACGCTTTTTTTTATTTCAAATTCCCTGACTTTTCCAGGTTTTCCAGGTTAAAAAACGGAATTTTTCCTGATTCTTAAAACTACATTTATATTTTACAAAATTTATTTTTAATTTTATTTTAAATTTCATTTTTAATTTTATTTTTAATTTTACCCAACTCCCTGATTTTCAGACAAAACATTGACTTTTTCCCTGTTCTATTAAATTTATTTACGAATTTAAGTAAAATTACTCGACAACGTCAATAACTTCGTTTTTAAATAAATATTTAATCATTATTATTTTTTTTAAAGAAATTAAGATTTTCAAAAATTTTAAATTCAATAACATATAAGAATATTATATAGTAATATTATATAGTAATCGCTTTCTTCATGTTTTATAATCATTAAAACTTGATACTATCATTATTTTATATTATAAAAATATTATTACTGTAATTTCTTCAAAATTATTTTCATTTCAATTCAATTATTCATTTCCAGAATTTTTAACTAAAATTCTTCTTTAAATCAATAATTTTTTAAAAAGTTCTTCACTTTGAGAATTTTTAAATCCATTTGTTTACAATTCAATTTTACCTAAAATTTCGATTATTCGGACATTCTTCAATTAAATAAATTAGAAATTAAAAACTTCAAATAATAAAAAAAAAAATTCAATTAAACTTTTTGAGAAAAATTAATTCTAAATTTCCTTAAAAATTTTGTCAAGAATTTCATTATTTTTATAGATAATAAAATTATTCGCAGGAATTCAATTATTATTATTATTATTATTATTATTATTATTATTATTATTATTATTATTATTATTATTATTATTATTATCATTATTATTATTATTCAATTGTTTTTCAATTATTTTTTTTTCAAAATTGATAAAATTCTCCGCAAGAATTCAATTGTTTTCAAAATTGATAAAATTCTCCACAAGAATTAAATTATATTTTCAAAAATGATATATTTCTTCGTAAATATTCAATTACAGTCGAACCTGGATAAGTGGAACCTCAAGGGACCAAAGTTCTTGTTCCACTTATAGAGGTATTCCACTTATCCAGGTCATTTAAGGTCAAATTACTTGTGCAGGGACTGCAAAGAAAGTTCCACTTAAAGAGGATTCCCACTTATCAAGGGACCACTTATCCAGGTTCGACTGTATTTTCAATATTAATTTTTACGTAACTTCGATTATTCTGACATTCTTCAATTAAATATATTAGAAAATAAAAACTTCAAGAATTAAAGAAAAATTGAATTAAACTTTTTTAAAAAAAATTAATTCTATACAGAATTGTTAATTAAATGTAAGAAAATTTCAAATTTTCAAAAGATTTTAATTTGAAATCTTTTCAAAATTCAATTATTTCTAAAAATTTACGCTTTATTGCTTTCAATATTCAATAATTATCTAATATTTTAACTGAAATTCATTTTTAAATTAATATTTACCAAAAAAAATCCACGAGAATTTAATTATTTAAATACAAAAATAAATATTTTATTAAACAATTAAATGTTTCTTAAAATTTAATTTTCATAGATAATTTTATCAACAAATTTTTAAATAATTGAATTCTCTTGACAAATTTTAATAAAATTTTTAAAAATAAGTTCATTTTTCGAAAATATGATTAAAATTTTAATTAAAAATAAATTCAATACTCCAAAGAACTTTATAAGAGTTTTTGAAAATAATTGAATAATTTTTTGTAAATTGTTGAATACAATTAAATTTCTGCGAAGAATTATATTAATTTTTGAAAATAATTGAATTCTTAAGACGAATTTTTTATTAAAATGTCTAGTTTTAAATAAATTGAATTCTTTTATGAAATTTTATTGAAATATTAGACATTGAAAATAATTTCATTCTGGCAAATTTTTGTTTAAAACAAATAATAATTAAATTTTTATTTAACTCAAATTATAGTTCATTGAAATAAAATTTTCCTTTGCATTTGAATAAAATAAATTCTTTCTCCAGTGAAAAGAAAATGTAAATATTATTTTCCATCCTCTTTTCAAAAGAAAATCATAATTTACACTTTTTCCGAAAAAGAAAATGGATTCTATTTTTTGTATAATGAAATTTTTGTTTTTTTTCCCAACTCCATCTGTACCATATATAAAAAAAAACAAACAAAAATTACATCCGACATTTCTACAAACATTTAATATATTACTTTAGCTAGAAAAAAAGTCAGACAAGCAGAAAGTGTGTAAATCTTCCCTTTTAGCTTCACACACACACACACATAAAACTGCGGGGAAACTAAATTTTAAAAAACCATTTTTTCGAATGAATAAGATATTAAAAAATGTGGATAAAAGATTACTATGCGTGTAATCTGTATACATATATCGTGAAAAATATAATTTTCTTTTTGATATGCGAAGGGAAAACGAGTGAGAGGGAGGGGGAGGTGAATATGGATATCTGCGGGAATATGCGCCTAGAGGCATCAGGGCGAAGTAAATTTGACTGAGATTAACATATTTTCTTGAAAAGGCAGACTCAACAGGATAGCAAAGAAAACACTTTTATATATATATATATTCAGGTGAAGTTTTTAATCGTATTTCTCTCGACTCTCGCACAATTAGTACTTACTTGCCGTCCTTCTTCCAAGGAAAAGTAGATTTTTATTATGCAACGAGTTTTTTTTTTTTTTTTTTTTCTTGATGTCGTTAGTAAATTATTTATCTCAAAGTGTACAAATTTAGATTTTCTCTTGAAATTTCTGTAAATAAATAAATTAGGTAAATAAAAAATCCAACGTATTTTTTAAGTTACATGTTTCGAATTATTAATTTATTAATCTTTTTTTAAGTACAGTACGAAATTTTTTAGTCAGCCTTTAAATTAGTAAAAATGTTTACTAATTTCAATTAGTGACTGATTTTTTGCTTTTGAATTAGTAAATATAACTAGAAAATAGTATTTTTTACTAATTTATTAGTAAAATTTACTAATTCAAAAGCAAAAAGTCAGTCACTAATTCAAATTAGTAAACATTTTTACTAATTTAAATTTAGAGAGCAGACTAATAATTGTTGATCTGACTGAAAATTGAAAAATATAAAACAAAATAAAAACAACTATTAATTAAAAGGAATAAAGTATCATTATTCGTATTCATAAAATCCGGGTTTTTTTTACTGCATAACTAACAAACGGTATATAAAATTCCATTAGAAACTGTATTCATCACAAATGAAACAAATTTCAAGAATAAGATAAATGTAAAAAGCATGAAAATGTCCCTTGATCTCCTGTATAATACTTTCCCAAGGCATTCCATTTGCCTTTGAGTAAGAAATTGATAAATTAAATAGCATATTTGAAAATAAAAAAATTTTTTTCGTTACAATATTCATCATATCTTTTACTATACTGTGGGAAAAATTTATTTTTTTATTAACAAAATAAATTTAAGATTTATATTTGTGACGAAATTTATGTAAGATTTACGTGCAGGTTTAATAGAATTCTTCTGGAATTGAATGGAACTTGAGTTCAATTGCGACCCTCTATTTCCCTCTTCATGAATATCATAGACTATGTACTTTAGTGTATATAGAGAGCGGACGAACAAAGTGCAA
The DNA here is from genome assembly GCF_015476425.1 of Leptopilina heterotoma. NCBI lineage: Eukaryota > Metazoa > Arthropoda > Insecta > Hymenoptera > Figitidae > Leptopilina > Leptopilina heterotoma. The sequence continues at coordinate 45,592 of NW_025111055.1, forward strand.
CCACACATTTGTAATGGCGCCAATGTCTAAGAGTCGATAGTGTACATACATCTAGAAGGAAAATGGCATTTGTACATGTAATTTCATTGGCCATCTGTTACAAAATGTTCTGCCCTTCTGCCATTAAAAAATTCTCGTCCTTAAAATTAATAACTTAATCAATCAATATTTTTATATCTTAATATTTCAATATTGTAATATTTTAATATTTTAATATTTCAATATTTCAATATTTCAACACTTCAATATTTCAATATTTTAACATTTTCATATTTTCATATTTTAATTATTTAATATTTTTGATATATTTTCTTTATATTATTACTCTAAAAAATTTATTTTATTCAAATAACCAATTACTTACCAAACTAAAAAAATTATATAGAATTTAATTAGAATCATTCTATATGAATTCTAGTGAATATTCTATAGAATTTCACTGGAACGATTCTATAGAATTTCAAGAATTTTATTATTTAAAAAAATAATAATTGAATTCTTGTAAAAATTTTATTATTTGGAAATATAATTGAATTGTATTGCGAAGAAATTTGTATATAATTGAATTTCTGTGAAATTTTTATTATTTTATGAAAATAATTAAATGTTTGCGTAGAATTTAATAAAAAAAATTTTTTAATAATTGAATTATTTTGGAAAATTTTATTAAATTATAATATAGATATTAAAAATCATTAAATTGAGAAAAATTTTTGAAAATAATTGAAATTTTGTCAAGAATTTTATTATAATTTTTGATAATAATTGAATTTTGCATAAGAATTTTATTACTTAAATAATAATAATTGAAGTTGATAATTGAAATTTTGACGAAAATTTAAAAAAAAAGTTGAAAATAATTGACTTTTTGCAAAGAATTTTATTACTTTTGAAAATAATAATTGAATTTCTGCAATCATTTGTAATTTCTCTAAAATTCTCTAAATTATATCGTACAATTTACGAACTTTTCGTCCTTTTTTAATCAAATTACGGACTTTACGTGAAAGTGAATGTGAAAGTGAAGTGAAAATAAAATTTTAGTGAAAGTGAAAGCAAAAGTGAAAGTAATAATTAATTTAGATGAAAGTGAAACTAAAAATGAAAATTAATTTAGGTGAAATTGGAAGTCAAAGTGAAAGTGAAAATTAGTTGAGATAAAAGTGAATGTGAAAGTTGAAGTGAAAGTGAAAATTAATTTGGGTGAAAGTGGAAGCGAAAATTAATTTGGGTAAAATTGAAACTAAAAGTGAATATTAATTTAGGTGAAAATGGAAGTGAAAGTGGAAGTTGAAATTAATTGAGGTGAAAGTGAAAGTGAAAGTAAAAGTGAAAAAGAAAATTAATTGAAATAAAAGTGAAAGCGAAAATTTAATTTAGGTAAAAGTGAAACTAAAAGTGAAGATTAATTTAGGTGAAAGTAAAAGTAAAAGTAAAAACTATTTTATTATAAAAGTAAAATTATTTTATTATTTTTAAAAATAATTAAAATCAGGCTTGGAATTTTTAAAAATTGTTGAACATAATTGAATTCATAAAAAGAATTTTATTATTTATGAAAATAATTGAATTCCTAAAGACAATTTTATAATTTATGAAAGTAATTGAATCACTGAGAGAGGAATTTCATTATTTATAAAAATAAATAAATAATTGAATTCTTACGAGGAACTTTATTTTTTTTATAAATAATTGAATTTTTGAGAAGAATTTTAGGAAAATTGTGTTTTAAATAATTAAATTCCTGTGAAATTTTTATTATTTATGAAAATAGTTTAATGTTAACATAGAAATTTATCAACACTTTTTTTAAATAATTGAAATCTTTTCAAAAATTTTATTAAAATTCAACACAAATATTTAAATATCTTCATAAAATTAATAAAAATTTTACAGGAATTTAATTATTTACAAATTTTTTAAGAAATTTCTTGGTAATAATTCAATTAATTGTCATAAATAATCAATTTTTTCACTTAAATTATTTTCTTAAATAATAAAATTTTTCACAGGGATTCAATTATTTTCAAAAATAATAAATCTTTTTGCCGAATTTCAATTATTTTTAAATACAATTTAAATTGAATTCCTCGAACAATGTAATTATTCTTAAATATTTTATCAAATAATCAAATAATTGTTATTGGAGTCAATTAAATTGTATTTGAATTTGAATCAATAATTTCAATATTTGAAGCAATTACCATTTGATTTAAATACTATAATTATAATTTAGATTTTTATTATTATTATTTCTATTATATTTTTTTTATCATTATTCAGAATCTCAAGAAGTTTTTTATAAAATTATTATTATTTTTTTTATTTATTCTAAATCCTCATAAAGTACATTGGAATATTTTTATTATAACTTTTGTCGTTGTTGTTGTTATTATTCCCAATCCCCAGAAAATTACTTTAAATATTGTTAAATATGCGTTAAAAATTTAAAATATATTTAGAAATGTCTTAAAATATTTATAGGAAAAAGTAGGATTCTTATTTTGACAATCGATTTGTTAATATAAACTAACAAATTCAATTTGTTGTAATAACAATAAATTTTTTTAAACAAAAAAAATTTTGTAAAAACAAAAGAAAAAAAGAAATTTGTTATTTTATATTCAGAATTATAATTTTTTTTTAAAATAAGGGATGAGAATTATTGGTAATAAAAATAAAATTTGAAAAAATAAAGAATACATTTTATTTATTCGTATTTATATTTTTTTATAATTATACGAAAGGGCTTGCTTCGTTAATATTGAAAATAATATAGAATACAAATAATTGTTCATAATTTTTTTTTTTTACTTTCTTTCATTTTATTTGATTGAAGCTGAAAGTTGACAGTAAAGAGAGTAGGATTTATATTTATCTCAGGAAAACGACAAATATGTTTTGTATAATAATTTGAGTTGTGTTTTTGTTGAAAAAATAGAATGGAATAATTTAAAAAAGAAAAGTTATAAATTTAAATTAAAAAAATTTTATTCAATATACATAGACTCTCTTTCTCTCTCTCCTCTTATATGAGTAGCTGGTATACATTTACACGGAATTAAACTATGAAATGGGTCAGCATTGGTCCAATTAATTGGACACATTTTGTATGAATATAAATGTCTCGTGCTACAGTAGCGGAGAACTAGAGTATCAAAATGAGATATGGTCCAAGTAGGTGCACATAAAAAATGTCCATCTCCCACCATTCATATATAATAATATTTACTCTTCCGATTATACTTTTTTTTAAACCAAAAAAAAAACCATATTTTTCCCCTTTTTCTATTTTTTGTTTCTTTAGTTTTGCATTTTATACACATTGTTCGACTTTTTTCGGCATTCTTTTTTCCTTTATATTATTCTCAGTTTTCTTTGAAATTAAAAGAAATTATTATTCTTTATTTATTTTCTTTTATTTATTCTTAAAAAAAATAATTAATAATTGGTTGTAAATTGAAGGCCATGCGGTAAAAATAGAGAAAACTATAATTATAATTCTATTCTAATATTAAAAAATAACTAAAAACAATTAAATAAAATATACCAACAAATAAAATAAGCCATCAAAGATAAAAAAGCAACAAAAGAAAAAAACCAAATAATAAAAAAAGCATGAAATATAAAGAAACCGAAAAATTAAAAAAATCAGCATAAATAAAGAATCAACAAGTAAAACAAACCAACAAAAATAAAAAAGCACAAAAAAAATAAAAAAAGCCTCAAATATAAAAAAAAACGAAAAATACAAAGCGAACCAACAAAAATAAAGAATCAACAAGTAAACCGAACCTACAAAAAAATAAAGGCAATAAAAAAATAAAAAAACGTCAAATATAAAAAAAGCCGAAGAATGCAAAAAACCAACAAAAATAAAGTATCAACAAGTAAAACGAACCAACAAAAAAATAAAGAAACAACAAAAAAAGGACCAAAAAATAGAAAGAACAACAAATAATAAACAAGCATTAAAAATTGTTTGTAAAAATTTTCGAAACAATTTAATTATTTTCGTAAAAAATAAAATTCTGCGAAGCAATTCAATTATTTAAGAAATTTTAATAAAATTTTTTCCAAGAATTCAATTCTTTTCCAAAATAAACATTTTCACAGGAATTCAATTATTTTTAAAAAAAATGTTTAAAAATTCTTCAATTATTTTCAATTTTTTAACAAAATTTCTCGATGGAATTTAATTTTTTTGAAAAAGTTTTAAAACATTATGAGAAATTCAGTTATTATTTAAAAAAAACTTGAATAAAATTTTTCACAAGACATTAATTATATTTATAAATAATAATATTTTTCTCCGGAATTCAATTATTTTCACAAATAAAATTCTTCACAGCAGGAATTCAATTCTTTAACAAAAATTTTTAATAAAATTCGTTGCAAAAATTCAATTATTTTCATAAGTAACAAACGCTTATAGCAGAATTTCAATTATTTTTTATACAATTTTAAATAAAATAATAGAAAATTGCATTTATTCTTAAAAATTTTTTTTTAAATTCGCCAAAAAGATTCAATTATTTAAAAAAATTTTAATAAAATTCTTTTTAAGAATTCAATTCTTTTTAAAAATAAACATTTTCACAGGAATTAAATTATTTAAAAAAAAATTTAATAAAATTCTTCGACAGATTTCAATTATTTTCAAATTTTTTAATGAAATTTCTCGATGGAATTTAATTTTTTTGAAAAAGTTTTAAAACATTCTGAGAAATTTAATTATTATTTTAAAAAAATTTGAATCAAATTTTTCACAAGAAATTAATTATTTTCATAAATAATAATATTTTTCTCTGGAATTTAATTATTTTCACAAATAAAATTCTTCACAGGAATTCAATTCTTTTCAAAAAATTAACATTTTCACTGGAATTCAATTATTTAAAAAATAATAATATTTTTTAATATTTTTTATAATTTTTTTTTATTTTATTTTATTTTTTTTTTTATTTTTTTTTATTTTTTTATTTTTTAATATTTTTTTTTAAATTCTTCGTCAGATTTCAATTATTTTCTCACAAAAAAATCCTTCATAGCAGAAATTCAATTGTTTAAAAAATTTTTTAATAAAATTCGTTGCAAAAATTAAATTATTTTTAAAAGTAAAGAATGTATAATAATTTAAAAAAATTGTAATAAAATTCTTCCCAAGAATTCAATTCTTTTCAAAACTAAACATTTTCACAGGAATTCAATTATTTAAAAAAAAATTAATAAAATTCTTCGTTAGATGTCAAATATTTATAATTTTTTAATAAAATTTCTCGATGGAATTTAATTTTTTTGAAAAAGTTTTAAAACATTCTGAGAAATTCAATTATTATTTAAAAAAATTTGAATAAAATTTTTCACAAGAAATTAATTATTTTCATAAATACCTAATAATATTTTTCTCCGGAATTCAATTATTTTCACAAATAAAATTTTTCACATCAAGAATTCAATTCTTTAAAAAATTTTTAAATAAAATTCGTTTCAAGAATTCAATTATTTTCATAAATAACAAAAGCTTGTGGCAGAATTTCAATTATTTTTTATACAATTTTAAATAAAATGATAGAAAATTGCATTTATTCTTAAAATTTTTTTTTTAAATTCGCCGAAGGAATTCAATTATTTAAAAAAATGTTGATAAAATTCTTCATAAAAATTCAATTTCAAGAAATATTCAATTATGTAATAAATTATTTATTTTTGTATTTAAGTAATTGAATTCTCGAAAAATTTTCTAATAAAAATTGATTAAATAATGAATTTTACTTAAAATTTTAAATTATAATTTAAATACTAAGAGCATTATAGCATGAATTTTTAGAAATAATTGAATTTTGAAAATTTTAATTTATAGTTACAATATATTCTTATGATATAAAATAATTATTTTATCACTCTGTCATTTTAAATTTATCATAAAACATTTGAGAATCTTAATTCCTATAGAAAAATAATAATGATTAAATATTTATTTAAAAAAGTAGTTATTGATGTTTTCGAATTATTTTACAATTAAAGAAATTGATAAATAAATGTAATAGAACATTTTTTTGAGTATCCAATAATTTTTAGAGTAAATTAGAATATTTTTTTTGGTTTAGGGAAAAAGTCAAAATTTTGTCTGGAAAATAAGGGAAAAGTCAGGGAAAAACAAAATTAAATTTTTGTGGCAACCCTGTTTTAGTAATAATGAAATAACGTAGCAATTATATTTATAATTAAATAAACATAAATTGTAGGTACAATCTACAAATTAAATACATAATCCCTTCGACTTTATAATAATACATTACAAAATGAAAAAGGCTAAATATTACATAGTATACTCATTCTCGTTTTCTCAATAGCTGCAAAAAAATAGAGAAGAGTTTACTGCGGATTAAAACTGTGTTAATTAAAATATTAATTAGGTATATGTAGAGATGATATGCAATCGTTTCGCTATATATCTCTATTCATATGAAGCTTTTCACCTATAGAAAATCGGAAATGAATGAAAAGAGGTAACGCGAACTGCAATATAAATTCCGCCCTGATTATTGTATTGAAATTTGTAATAAATTATGTCAGGAAGCTTACGTTCAAATTTTAAGGTATTTATGAATTAATTTCACTGTTAACAAACCGCTATTGATATATCTCTGCGCCTTCATTAAATCAATTCCAAATCAAATGGACCGTTCTTCTTTTGTCAATTATAAATTCATGAATAAAACTGATTTTTACCCTCGGTAATTATTTTTCAAAAAAGAAAATTCTGTTCTGATTATTAGCAATTTTTTTTTATTTTTTTTTATTTTTTTTATTTATATTAACAAAACAATGATTAATTATTTCTTAATAATAATTAAAATTATAATCTTTTCTATATTTACTCTCAATGAATTTTTAAAAAAGAAAATTATGTTCTGATTATATTCATTTGTTCAATTATTTTATTTACGAACAAATATTACGCGCAGAATGTGATATTTAATTTATTATTATTATTATTTAAATTACAAAAATTGTTATTTCCAAATATAAATTGAACAATTTCAATGATCAAAATTCAAAAAATTCACTTATTATAAGTACATAATTAATTATTATTGTTTATATTTTTAAAAATATAAAATTTTTAAATTCTTCGCAAGAATTAAATTATTTTCATAAGAATGCTACTGAATTCTCCGGAAGAATTCAATTATTTTTATAAATAATAAAATGTTTTGCAAAAATTTAATTATTATCAACAAAATTTCAATGAAATTATAATGAAAGGATTCAATTATTTTCTAAAATTTTAATAAATCCTTTAAAACAATTCAATTATCTTTGCAAAAATTCAATTATTTTCAATAAAATTATAATGAAAGAATTCAATTATTTTTAAAAATTATAATAGGATTTTTCGAAAAAATTCAATTATTTTTTTCAGTAGTAAAATCTTTGCAAAAATTAAATTATTTTCAAAACATTTGACGAAAAAATTCAATTATTTTCTGAAATTTTAATAAATTCTTTGATACAATTCAATTATATTTGCAAAAATTCAATTATTTCCAATAAAATTTCACGAAAGAATTCAATTATTTAAATTTTCTATAAGAAATCCTTTCTTACAATTCAATTATTTTTTTAAATTTAAAAATCTTTGCAGAAATTCAATTATATTCAATAAAATTTCACGAAAGAATTCAATTATTTTCTAAAATTTTAATAAATCCTTTGAAACAATTCAATTATTTTTGCAAAAATTTGACTGAAAAATTCAATTATTTTCTAAGATTTTAATAAATCCTTTGAAAAAATTCTATTATTTTAAATAAAATTTCACGAAAGAATTCAATTATTTTCTAAAATTTTAAGAAATCCTTTCTTACAATTCAATTATTTTTTTAAATTGAAAAATCTTTGCAGAAATTCAATTTTTTTTTTAATTGTAAAATCTTTGCAAAAATTCAATTATTTTCTAAAATTTTAATAAATCCTTTGAAACAATTCAATTATCTTTGCAAAAATTCAATTATTTCCAATAAAATTTCAAGTCAGAATTCAATTACTTAAATTTTCTATAAGAAATCCTTTCTTACAATTCAATTATTTTTTTAAATTGAAAAATCTTTGCAAAAATTCAATTATTTTCCAAAAATGTGACTGAAAAATTCGATTATTTTCTAAGATTTTAATAAATCCTTTAAAAAATTCTATTATTTTCAATAAAATTTCACGAAAGAATTCAATTATTTTCTAAAATTTTAAGAAATCCTTTCTTACAATTCAATTATTTTTTTAAATTGAAAAATCTTTGCAGAAATTTAATTTTTTTTTTTAATTGCAAAATCTTTGCAAAAATTCAATTATTTTTTAAAATTTTAATAAATCCTTTGAAACAATTCAATTATCTTTGCAAAAATTCAATTATTTCCAATAAAATTTCACGTCAGAATTCAATTACTTAAATTTTCTATAAGAAATCTTTTCTTACAATTCAATTATTTTTTTAAATTGAAAAATCTTTGCAAAAATTCAATTATTTTCTAAAATTTTAATAAATCCTTTGAAACAATTCAATTATCTTTGCAAAAATTCAATTATTTCCAATAAAATTTCACGTCAGAATTCAATTATTTAAATTTTCTATAAGAAATCCTTTCTTACAATTCACTTATTTTTTTAAATTGAAAAATCTTTGCAGAAATTCAATTATTTTCAATAAAACTATAATGAAAGAATTCAATTTTCTTTTTAAACTTTAATAATATTTTTCGAAAAAATTCAATTATTTTCTAAAATTTTAATAAATCCTACGAAACAATTCAATAATTTTTTAATTTTTAATAAAAATTTTCGAAAGAATCCTATTTTTTCTAAAATTTTAATAAATCCTTCGAAACGATACAATTATTTTTATAAACATAGGAAAATTAATCGCAAACATTAAAATATTTTTTATAAATAATAAAATTTTACTCAGAAATTCAATTATTTTAAATACAATTTTAATAAACTTTAATAATCAAATATTTAATTATTATAATTATTAACAGACACGATTATTTTCAAAATTAAAAAAAAATTCTTTGTTTAATTCAATTATTTTAAAAAATTTTCAATTAAAATTATTTTCAACGACAAAAAACTTAAAGAAAATCTTTAAAATCAAATAAAATTATTAACAGAATCGATTATATTTTGTAAAGAAATTTTTTGAAAGAATTCAATTTTTGTCAAAACCTTTAATAATATCTATTCTTCGAAAGAATTTAATTATTTTTTAGAAATTTTAATAAAATTCAATAATTAAATGTTTAATTTCAATTATTAAGAATTAAGAAAGACGATTATTATTTTAAAAACAAAGTAATTGTACATAAAATTCAATTCTATACTTTCAAAATTTTCAATTATAAAATTATTATTAATTAAATTATGAAAATTGTTATTTGTTGTTTTTTTTATTTATTGATACTTTTTATTTGTTGCTTCTCTTAATTTGTTAAATTATTTTATTTGTTTCCTTTCTTTTATTTTTCAATTTTTTATTTTTCGCTTTTTTAATTGATGGTTTTTTTCATTAATTTTTTTATTTGTCGGTTCTTTTATTTTTGTTGATACTTTTTTATATTTGTTGGTTCTTTTTTATTTGTTCCTTTTTTTAATTGTTTATTCCTTTTATTTCTTGTTTCTTTTTAATTATTAATTTTTTTTTGCAACTCTTTTAATTGTTCCTTTTTTTAATTTGTCGGTACTTTTTTTATTTGTTTCCCCTTTCAATTTATAGAATCATTTTATTTTGTTGCTTTTTTAGATATTTTCTTTTTTTTTACCCCACGTCAATATCAACTGTTAATTATTTAATTTTTTTTTTCTTTTACTCCTGCTTTTAAAACCTTTTCTTTTTCCTGTCGTGATCAATATATTAGATCGATTTTGCGTCATGTGCAGTCAGTCTCGTGGAATTTTCTGCCCTCGAGAGTTTCGCGAAGCCGATCAGTCCAAGAGAGCATTCTTTGATGACCGCAGTGACAAGGCGTCTAAGTTGGGTCGATCGAAGTATATAGTATACCCTTTTTGCACAAGAGGCAAATCCTCCTGGTGAAAATACATGTTTTGCATCTTTGACAATTTGAGTATTTACAAATTTTCTAATATAATCCTGATGACAAAAGAAAATTTTTTTTTTTAATTTTATTTTAGATTTTTTTTTTATTTATTTTTATTTAAAAAAAATTGATAAAATTCATCCAAAATTCAATTATTTTCATAAATAATAAAATTTCCACAAGAATTTTCAAAATACTGCATTTTCAAAAAAGTTTCGAAACAATCAATTATTTAACAAAGTTTTATACAATTCTTCACAATAATTCAATTACTTTCCCTAATAAAACTAACACTTTTCATGGAAATTCAATTATTTAAAAAAAATTTTTGATAAAATTCTAAGCAAGAATTCAATTATTTTCATAAATAATAAAACTCATCAAAGATTTTCAAATATTTTTATAAATTAATTAATCAAAAAATCCAATTATTTTTACACATAAAGTTTTCCACAAGAATTCAATTATTTAAAATAAAATTTTCATAATATTTATTATATGTCGAAAAAATTAATTATTTAAAACAATGTTTATAAAATTCTTATGAAGAATTCAATTATTTTCAAAAATAACAAAATTTTTCACAGAAATTGAATTCTTTTTAAACATTTTAATAAAGTTTTTCGCAATAATTATACTTTTTTCATAAATAATAAAATTCTTCTCGGGAATTTAATTATTTTTGAAAACTTTAATAAAATTCTTAGTAACACTATTCAATTATTTTCATACATAATAAAATTCATCTTAAGGTTTCAATTATTTGCAATGCAATTTTACAGGAATTGCTCAAAAATTCCTTTCCAAAAATTTAATTCCTCAAAAAAATTAATTATTTAAAAAAATTGTTTTTTAAAGTTCTTTGAAAGAATTCAATTTTTTACAAAAATATTAGAATTTTTCACAGGCATTCAATTATTTTCAAATACTTTAAGAAAATTTTTCGAAAAAATCAATTATTTTAAATATAATTTTAATTAAATTTTTTTGAAATAATTCAATATTTTTTTTGCATTTAATAAAATTCTTCCCAAGAATTCAATTATTTACATAAATAATTCTTCGAAAGAATTCAATTATGTCGATAAATAACAAAATTATTCGCGAAAATTCAATTATTTTGAGGCATTTGAAAAAAAATTCTTTGCAAAATTCAATTATTTTCATAAACAACAATATTCACAAAAAGAATTTAATTATTCTGAAAAATAACAAAATTTTTCACAGAAATTCAATTCTATTTAAACATTTTAATAAACTTTCCCGCAATAATTCAATTATTTTCAAAAATAATAAAATTCTTCTCTACTGTAATTCAATTATTTTTAAGAATTATAATAAAATTCCTAGCAGGATTTCAATTATTTTTAATACAATTTTACAGAAATTGTTCAAAAAATGTAATTATTCTTAAAAATTTAATATTAATTTCTTGAAAAAATCAATTATTTAAAAAAAATTGTTTTTTTTAAATTCTTCGAAAGAATTCAATTTTTTACAAAAATATTGGAATTTTTCACAGGAATTCAATTATTTTCAAATACTTTAAGAAAATTGTTCGAAAAAATCAATTATTTTAAATATAATTTAAATTAAATTTTTTTGAAATAATTCAATTTTTTTTTTTGCTTTTAATAAAATTCTTCCGAAGAATTCAATGATTTACATAAATAATTCTTCGAAAGAATTCATTTATGTCAATGAATAACAAAAGTATTTCAGAAAATTCAATTATTTTGAGGCATTTTGATAAAATTCTTTGCAAAATTCAATTATTTCCATAAATAACAATATACATCAAAAGAATTCAATTATTTTTAAAAGTAATAAATTTCTTCTTGAATATTCAATTATTTTAAAAAATTCTAATAAAATCGTCCGCAAGAATTCAATTATTTTCATAAATATAATAAAATGCTTCTAAGGAATTCAATTATTTTCAAAAAAATTTAATAAAATACCACACAGACATTCAATTATTGTCAAAAATTTTAATAGAATTCTTTGTGAACTTGAATTATTTTTAAAAATTTTTCGCAATTCAATGATTTTCAATATCTACTATTTTCATAAAATTTCCAAACAGAATTCAATTGTTAAAAAAAAATTTTATAAAAATCTTCGTAAGAATTCCATTCTTTTCATGAGTAATAAAAATTTCTCAGAAATTTCATTATTTAAATTAGAATTTGCATAAAATTAGTCAAAAGAAATTAATTTATTAAAAATTTTTTATAAAATTCTTCGCAAGAATTAAATTATTTAAAAATTTTTATAAAATTCTACGCAAGAATTAAATTATTTAAAAATTTTTATAAAATTCTACGCAAGAATTAAATTATTTTCATAAATATTTAAATTCTTTCATGAATAATAAAATTTGTTGCAGAAATTCAATTTATTAGCGGGACATAGAAAGAAGTAAATATTTTTGATAAAAATTAGGAAAGTGTCAGAAAAATAAAAAATATGAAATGGAATTTTTGTCATTTTTGTAAAGTGTCTAAAACGAGTTTTTTTGGTCGTCAAGTTTAATTTTTCAATATACATTTTTCTCCTTTTTTTATTTTAAAAGATACTTATTTTTGCTACTATTTTAAATTTAATTATCGATTACGAAATCTAAAATTAGGAAAGTTTACTAGTAAATAATAATTTCTACTAATTTATTAAGGGGGGGGTATAGTTAATTCGGTGAAAAAAACGCATGTTTTTAAGAATTTTTTTTGGCGATACGCAGAAAGTTAATTTATTTTATCGCTTTGCATATAATACTGCAACATTTGAACAATATTTTTCTAAATTTTAATTTAAAAATATTAAGAACTGAGCAAGATTCTAACATTTTTCTCAGGTGCCTCCAAAAATTTGCGGTGTTCACTCTAACTCGCAACAGAATCATCCAAAACAAAAAAATCAAAGTGCATTTGTTAAAGGAGATGTTTTTTGAGGTAACATCGGAAGCCATTATTTTTTTATTAAAAAATTACCAATTTTACAATAACAAATTAATCGATTTTTTACAGTGAAAATCGACTTTTTGGCTTTCAAGTGCTACGGAAAATCGAAAAGTAAAAAAACAAAAAAATCCCTTCCGATAATACCTCAAAAAACATCTCCTTTAACAAATGCATTTTGATTTTTTTGTTTTGGATGATTCTGTTGCGAGTTAGAGTGTACACCGCAAATCATTTTTTTTTTTGACGCGGCTGAGAAAAATCTCATTATCTCGCTCAATTTTTAATATTTTTAAATCAAAATTTAAAAAAATATTGTTCAAATGTTACAATGTTATATGCAAAGTGATAAAATAAATTAACTTTCTGCGTATCGCTAAAAAAAATTCTAAAAAACATGCGTTTTTTTCACCGAATTAACTATACCCCCCCCCCTTAATAAAATTTACCAATTCAAAAGCAAAAAGGTAAATTAATATATAAACATTTTATTTACTAATTCAAATTTAGAGTGTAAGTTGAAATATTTACATTTATTAAAAATAAAGTAAATAAAAAATTAGTGACAATGATATATTTAAAATAATATTTTTGTTTCAACTATATATTATGTTTGGTCCAAACAAAACATTTCCCTGGTCGCGTAAAATCCGATCGAGACGAAAAGGCATTTTTTATTCACTGAGAGAATTTGCAAAAAATCGATTTTCCTTTTTCTTCTTCTTCTTCTTTTTTTTTTAAAGCCAAGCAAGTGTAAAGCACCCTTGCAAGACTCGTTTGATAAAGTTTTGAGGGTTGAAAACGTCGTTTCTCGAGACACAAGCGACAAAAAGCGTATATGTATCGCGGCTGTCATGCGTAAAACAAAGTGCCAGCATTGTTGAGAAAATTGCCTCTGCAATCTTCAAGCTTCCTCTCACGACATTCTCGTCTCCAACCTTTATATTATACATATATATGTTGGTCAAAGTGAGCGTTATCTGACCGTCGTCGTCGACGTCGACGGTGGCGGCGACGTTGGAACGAGAACAACCCCAATCTTTAAAATCTTATTTGAAATTGATGCGACGTCTGAACTCATCAGATAATTCTCGGCTATAGCACCAAGTTTTCTTTTTTTTCTTCTTTTATTTCCTTTTTTCTTTCTTCTTCAAACCTAATCATCAATTTGTAAATTAGTTTTTGTTACTATTTTAATTACTATTTTATTTATTATTTTACTTCTTTTTTATTACTATTTTACTTATTATTTTACTTCTTTTTTGATACTATTTTATTTATTATTTTACTTCTTTTTTATTACTATTTTACTTATTTTTTGTTAATATTTTACTTATTTTTTTTGTTAATATTTTTGTTACTATTAGTTTTTATATATACCCAGTAAAAAAAAACTAATTCAAATGAATTGAAACGAATTAACATTTTTGGTAGGCTCCAATTCGTATTTGTCACAAAGCGGGATTCACTCAAGCTCTTTGTATATTCAATTGAATTTAATTCAATATGTACCAATTTGTCCAAACGAATTCGCATTCGAAAGAAATGGCCAAGGAATGCATTGAATTCGTGCTAACGAATTGAAAAAAATTAAAGGCTCAAAACTTGTCCAGTGAATTGGTACCGATAGAAGGTTCGGAAGTTCAATACAGTTTCACGAATTCAGGAAAATTGCATCATGGCTCCAATTCGTATTTGTCACAAAGCGGGATTCACGAAAGCTCTTTGTGAATTCTTTTTAATTCATTTCAATTAGTTTTCGTTTACTGGGTAGTCAATGTCAATTATTTATTTCTCATTTATTATAGCACTCACGTGTGACGCGTTCTGACGAAAGAAAAAAAAGGAAAAAACAAAGAAGAAAGAGCAAAAGAAGCAAAAATATTTAGGTTAAGTTTATGATTTTTCGAATAAAAATGCAGAAAGAGAAATAATTACTATTACAAATTATTAATTTTCGAGTCTTCATAAGATCTAAAATATTCTTTAAAAATTGGTTTCAAATTTACATAGGTACTTTAAAATAGAACTTTTAATGAAGATCAGATCTCTCTGAACGCAAACATAACCTATAATTCGCTTGCTTCTTAGGTATAACTACCTTAATCAATTGCGATTCAATTTTGATGTTTAATAGCATAGAAAATGATTTAATTAATTAAAACGTTTTTCTTTTATTATAAAAACAAAATGAAATTCTTAATTAAATTCAATTTTAGCTTTTGATGTTTTATTAATAATTACATTCATTATTAAATATTTTACACAGAAAAAGAATTTATTTTCTTAAAATAACCGTTTATTATTAAAAATTAAATATTTACTTGAATAGCAAATAAATTTACTTGAATCTAATAAATTTACTCGAATCAAATAAGTATTAACTTTAATTAAATAAACATTTAATTGAATCAACTAAGTATTTACTTAAAACAAATAAATTGTATTCGAATTAATAATTTCACAAATATTTTTTTTTGAAATTTTTATTTAAAAACTAAACGTAATATTTTCAATACAAAAGTTTATAAAAATTTGCTTAGAAAAATATGTTTTTCTTCTAAAATTGTTATGATTAATTAAAAACGTTGTGAACTTCACCAACGTGACAATTCGTTTTTAAATTTAATTTCCAAATAAGATTAATTGATTTTATAATTATTTATTTAAAAGTTTTATTTTCAATAGATAATCAATTTCAATTAATAAATTTCACATTTTCGATGTTAATTTCATTTTTAGATTTCTCTTTAAGTTTAAATTTTCTTTTTACATTTATTATTTATTTTAAATTTAAAATGAAGAGAGAATTTTATTTGAGGAAAATTGTTATTAAGATGAAAATTATTCTTATTTTTAAATTAAGGAAATTTTATTAAAAATCTGAAGTTGATTTATTTCTATAAAATGACCTATAAAATGGTTTTTAATTAAAAATAATGAGAAAATTTTATTTTAAGAAAATTTTTTATTGAGAGAAAAATTATTATTTAAAAAAAAAAATTTATTATTTAATTAAAATAATAATTTTATTTAATATCTAACATTGATTTATTGCTAAAATATGGTCTTAAAATGGTTTTAAATTAAAAATAAAAAGAAAAAATTTCATTATTTAGGAAAATTGTTATTAAGAAGAAAATTAAAATTATTATTAAATTAAGGAAATTTTATTAAGAATCTGAAGTTGATTTATTCCTAAAATTAACTTAAAATAGTTTCAAATTAAAAATAATAAGAGAATTTTATTTTAAGAAAATTGTTATTGAGAGGAAAATTATTAATATTATTTAATTAAAATAATAATTTTATTTAATATTTGAAAAATGATTTATTGCTAAAATATGATCTCAAAATGATTTTAAATTAAAAATAAAGGGAGATTTTTATTTTGAAAAATTGTTATTAAGAAAAAAATTACTATTATTAATTTATTATTATTAAATTAAAAACTATTATTAAATAACAAAATGTACCTGACATTCCACTGAAAAAAAATTTATTTGTTTCATTGTTGTTTATTTGTTTTATTTTATTTGTATAAAATATTTACTTGAATCAACTAATTTTTATTTCAGTCAATTAAATTGTAGATATTTGCTTCAAATGTACTGAAATTATTGATTCAAATATACAATTTAATTGACTCAAATAAAAATTATTTGATTCAAGTAAATATTTATTTGACAATAGACAAGTAATCGGTTATTTGCATCAAATTAATATTTTTTAATATAATAATAATATATATATAAATTTTTTTTATATAAATAATAATATATAATAATAATAATATTTAATATTATTTTTAATATTAATTATATTAATATTTTTTTAATAGTTTTAAATTTAGCGCTGTTCGGACTGAAATTCAATGATAAAAAAGAAACACCGGAAACTTTCTTTTGATTGGTCGTTGCTAGGCAACTTGATAGACGCTGAGAAAAAATTCCCACCAATCACTTTTCGTTTCAAGTTAATGTGAATCCAGTTCCACTCGTTCCCTAGTGTTCATAATTTGACACTCACGTTGTTTGATCCATTTCTTTTCTAATATTTATTTCATGCTCAACGTCAAAGGGTTTACTGGGTTTACTTACGTAGTCTGTTGTTTTGCGTTATAAAATTAAAGTGGTCAAAATAATTGTTATTTTTGCCTGAAAATGGCAGGATTTACAGAAAGTGCTTTAGTGAAAAAGTTAGTGGACCTTAATGCATCACAACAAAGTATACAGACTTTATCTCTTTGGTTAATCCATCACAGAAAGCATCACCCGGTTATAGTGAAAGTTTGGTTTAAAGAAATGTGTAAAGGTATGTTTTTATTTATGTATTATAAATAAAAGAAATTCTTCTCCATTCACTGGAACTTTTGTTTCTCATTATTTATTTTTTCACCATTATTGCAAAGTTTTGTAAAAATTATAATCTTTCTACCTAACCTAAATTTTGAAGGTTAGTTCCTGGTCTACTTTCCTTGAAAATCAGCAATTTGTCTTTCTTTTTATTATCTCTGCTTTCTTAATCTGATAAATTTCGTTATTGAATATCTGTTTAGAAGAAACATTTTTTTCTATTTCTGCTTTATCTCATGTCTTTCCTTTTTTTCTCTTATGTCTCTTTATTTAATTCGTGTTCATATGGTAGACCAGTGAACAATAAAGAACTTTGACAATTTGATAATTATAATTACTAATTACTAATTTTAGTTAAATTCTCCTATCAATGTTCGAAACTATTTTGAATCGTTTTTTCTTTTTTTTCAGTTAAGGATAGTCGTAAATTAATGTTCATGTATTTGGCGAACGATGTCATACAGAATAGTAAGAAAAAGGGACCAGAATTTGGTAAAGAGTTTGGATTAATGTTACCAAAAGCCTTCGAACATATGAAAGGATTCGACGACAAAACGAGAGACAGACTGAATAGACTTCTTCAAATTTGGGAGGAGAGAGGAGTTTACGATAAAAGTCAAATACATGAATTTAAAACAGCTTTCAATTCGGCGATTGATAATAAAAAGGAACCTGGCACTCCGCCTTTAAAGAAGAAAAAATTGGACGTTGAGAAGACAAAAGTTTCGGCAAAGGTTTTTAATAATTAATTATAATTTTGTTTATTATTTTTCCTTTGTCCTTTATTTTGTTTACTTTTTTTTCTTATTTTTTTTTATTTTACTTACTTTTTTCTGTTACTCTACTTGTTTCACTATTTTTCTATTTTACTTTCTTTTTTGTTACTTTTTGTTTTATTATTTTTTCAATTTTACTTTATTTTTTTATTTTTCTATTTTATTTTTAATCGATTAAAAGAATATTAAAAAATCTATTTTTTATTTATATGTTTTCATTTTACTTTCCTGCTTTTGTTACATTATTCGTTTTATTATTATTATTTGGTTGTCGAAAATTCTAATTGGTTTTAATTTGCAGAAAGAGAAAAAGGAGAGGAAAAAATCGGAGACAGAAATTGAAGTTGACGGCACCAAAGAATTACACGTTACTTTAAGTCCAAGAACACCAGGAGGCGATCCACCGGACACAGAAGAACTTATCAAGGCTTTAATGGTTCATATCAATTTTACAAATATCTTCCGAATTCGCAATTTTGTATTGATTCAAATAAATTACTCTTATTTTGAAATGGAAAATCTAAAACTATGAACGGCGACAGAAACCCTAGCTTTTTTTTCACAATCAGCTGTTAAATTCATTTCATTAACATTCAATTTCCAAAAATGTATGGGTTAAATTTTACTTTGAATATTTTGACAATTTTATTCAAAAATTTAAAAAAGCTGAAAATTGATCGAATTAATAAAGAATGTTAATTAGTATTTATTATTTAATAATATTAAATAGGTGTAGTTTTTCTTGGGTGTATTTTTTATCAATTCTATTAGAATATTAGATTAGTATTTTTTTCGAATTTTGAGGAAAAAGAAGAGTGCAATGATTATTGTTGCAGGATCTGGAAAATACGGCGTCGTCCGATGCGGGAGTTCGAGAAAGAATTGCTTCGTTACCTCCTGAAGTTTCAGAAGTTTCACTATTAGCCAATTTGGCTGACAGAGCAGCGGCCGATGAATTAAGTGTCGCCGTTAATGAAGCAGCCGCGCTTTTAGCGGATTATAACGGAAGGTTACAGGCCGAAATGGAAGACAGAAGAAGACTTCTTGCAATGCTCAAGGATTACACCCTGGCTCAGAAGCAATTACTGCAACAGGCGCAAACAACACTAGAAGTATACCTTCTTTTTATAATTTTATTATAATTATAATTTTATTCCGAGGCCACGATTATACCAGGCTTCGCACTCATTTACTACTTTATTTACGTTAATGCTACTATTTGGGTACTTTTTTTAGATATCAGCCACTGAAAGCTACTATTTTTTTTTCTTTTTTTTTTGAGAATTTCCACTTTTTTAAATTCACTACTACTTGATATCAAAAAATTATAATCAAATTCTTTAAAAATATTTTGTAAAAATCTTCCTAAGAATTCAATTACTTTCATGAATAAATAAAAATTTCTTAAGAATTCAATTATTTAAATTAGAATTTGCATAAATAATAAAAAAATATGGAATAGAATTTTTGTCATTTTTGTAAAGTGTCTAAAACGAGTTTTTTTGGTCGTCAAGTTTAATTTTTCGATAGCTACTTTTTTACTACTTTTTTTAGTTTAAAAGCTATATTTTGCTACTTTTTTAAAATTAATTATCGAGTGCGAAGTCTGTTAGACTTTTTTCGACTATTTTCCGAAGATATGCTTTAAAAATTATAATATTAATTGATTTTCTTTTGTTTTCAGGATTACAAAGAAAAATTAAAGAAAGTTTGTTCAGTGCGAGCGGAGGTAAAATCACACATTTCGAATCTTCCCGATTTAACGCAACTACCAGACGTCACCGGCGGTCTGGCACCTCTTCCTTCAGCTGGCGATTTATTCTCAATGCACTAGGCAAAAATGATTGAATTGAAAAACATGCTACTTTATTGGTTTGTTAAACCCCCCTCCCGCCCCCCTAAAGGTAAATATAAAAAAAGCGAAGAAAAGAATTATTTTTACCTTCATTGAAATACACGTCAGAATCAAAAATCTGAGCAAAGCGTAGAAAAAAAAGTAATAGTAAAACCACAATATAATTCTGTTAGTTTTTGTTATTACACTTCTATACACTGATTGACTGCAAAATTCCTTGTAGGCGTATACGAACAGAGAGTGTATGACTGAAATTAATTGGAAGTGTGCGATCCTTACAAAAAAAAACAATGTTTCATTATTGAAGAGAGAGAAAATTTTCAGTAGTGCATGCTTTTTTTTGTATAGTGTTTCTTACTCTGAAAAGATATTTATTTAATGTCACGATATTAAATTTTGTGACAAATAATTGAATTTCATTATATGTGAAAAAAAAGTTAATCTAGATGCAAATAAGTGAGTTTAAAAATAAGAAAATTATTTTTTTGAAAATTCCCCCCTTATAAGAAGAGAATTTTATTTTGTCGATGATGAAAAAAATATTTGTAGCGAGAATTTATTTAAGTTGTTAAAATTGAAAATAACACTTTGATTTTTAATAACCATTTGATCCTTGTTGGCAAAAATGTCGATCAAAAAAAGACTTCCATAGTATAAGTAAAAAAAAAGTTTTACAAAATTACTTATTACTTTTAGAAAAAGAAATCTTCTTCTAAATTCAGTATATTCAATTTAGCCAACAATTTTGAAACAAATCGCTTATTAATTAGCTTGACAAATATGTTGTCAAGCTGTGTATATACTTTTATATTAATATTATATATTTGAAGGAAAATTTTTTTTTAATCATGAACAATTTATATTATTGTATTGGAATTTTTTTTTTAATCATGAACAGGCGTTTAAAAAAACAGTAGAAGCATGAGGCCCAAAATATGTAAAAGAACAAATAAACCATGAGTCTGTTATAATTTTTAAATTGTAAACATTCTGAGAAAGTGATATGAATAAATGTTTTGCAACGTTACAATAAATGAAATTTTTATTCAACATTTCTTTTGCTCTCTTAGCTTTACATTTCTTGTCAAGAAAAAAATACTTAAAACTATTTCATTGACAATAATTTTTTTTTCTGTACATTTTTGAAATTTATTTACTAAGGACAGAATACGATTTTTAACGTATACTTTTGACTCATATTTCTTCTTCTTTAGGTTCGTTGAAGAAACAATTAATTGAAATAAATACTGTAATAATTAATTTAAATTTATAGTAAATTTTTTTTCGAACTACGGTCGCTAATATTATGCAATTTTTACAATGAGTATCGAAAAATAATTACAAGAAGAAAAATATTAATATCTGAACCCTTTTTTTTATAAACAATATTGTCTTTAAATGTTTAATTTTCTTGTCTCGTGGAGAAAATTAATTTTTTTCTTATGTCTCATGGGGATGAGGAGGTCTTGTCGGTTTTAGTATAAGTTTACCAGTGTCGTCACAACTCATATTGAAGTCACCCAGAACACTTCGTACTCTCTGGGTTATAATACTTGGAGCTATCACTCGTCTGTGCACGCCCAACATAAATAGAATTACTGAAATGATATAGAAAAAAGAATTTACAATCCATATTAAAAAAAAAAATTCCTTTTTATTAATTGCTTGTCAATTTTCGACATTGATCGTTGTGTCAGTTTTTCTTACCTAATATAACGCTAGCTATTGCAAAAAAAGGATGATTATATAGACTTTGCGTAAACGAGACTGCTGATGTGTTTGGATCGCTCAACCAGTGCCAAGCACCAACTGCAGTGCATATAGAAATAAAACCCAGCAATACTGCAAATTGAGATAAATATGTGAATATTGAAAAAAACGTCATCAAAGAGAAATTTAGACGAAAAAAAGATTAGATTTAAAAACAGATAAATAAAACAAAAGGCAGTTGTTCAATAGAACAAGTAAAAAAATTGAATCATACAAAAGGAAAAAAGAAGAAAATCAAGAAATTCAACAGAAGTTAAAAACAAAAATAACAAAGTTTACCTGCAGAAAGTAATAAACATTTCGACTTACTTCTCCATCGCAGAGTGGCTGGTTGTAAACTGGAAATAACTTCTGTGAGCCTCCTTTCAAACGCCTTCAAATCTATTTAGAAGAAAGTTTCCTATTATATACAAAACAGTAGAAATTTGCTTTACTTTTGTCGTACATTTATATTTTTGTCAAGTGAACATAACCTAAAAATCGAGTCTCGCACTTTTGATTCAAAAGACGGGTGGGTAAATTCTTTTTTCTCACGAAATTCATATTTACCTTCACACACTGTTTGATCTAGCGACATTTTTCATTTATTTTCTACTCTATATTTACAAGTTTACGTAAAAAATGCGAGGAACACTTTGGACCAAAACAATGATCTGTCAAAAAAAAAACAAGCAGAACACTTTTTATGCGCGAACCGGCTTATTTTGCGCATGACTTACACTTGCCGTGTTTATTGGTTGAATTAAAGTGTCCAGTTTGGCGCTTTTTCAACAGTGGAAAAGTTTATTGTTGTTGTGTTTTTAACGACAATTTCAATAAACAATGAAAGGAAAAGAAAAGTAACAAATGAAAGGAGCTAACAATGAGAAACGATTAGAAGTAGCAAATGTGGATGAAATGGACGAAAAGAAGTTAGAAGAATTTGAAAGGTAATTGTCGCAATAAATTGAAGATTTTTATCGAAAGTACTTATTTGCAGCAATTTTGGCACATTGCCTAAATATTGAAACAATGTGACCATTTACTAACAGTGATTCTTAATCATAGTCATCATAGTTTAAATGCTAATGATATTTTTTTCTATGCGTGCGATTTCAGGATTTCACCGAGATTTGTTCTTGTTGACAATTTGCCCTTTAAAAATGGCGAATATTTTCGGAAAAAGTAATTAAAAAGAAACGTGTTTCATCGATCTTATAAGGATGACCGTCAAAAATTGAACTTAAAAGGTCACTATCCCTTGGTTCATTCAGAGTCAATATTATCGACCCTGATAGTCTTTTATGGTTTAACAGAGGCGATTGTTTCTATGGTGACCCTCGATCGAAGACGGGCAAACTCTTTCGGCGCACAGGTAAATGAAACCTAAATACACATAGTCAGGTGTAGACTTTCTTAGCCAAGAGAGCGCAGTCTTAAATATTGACACAATCCACCATGAACTTCGTTCTTCCGCACCAGTCAATTCTTAACTTTCCGGAACTCTAAATTTTTTACCAAAAAAGAAAAATTTTACACACAGTTTTTTTAAAATTGATTTTTCAAAAATGTTCATAACACGTTACATTTATTATCAAATTTTGACTCGTTTAATTAAATTTCGTAGGAATTTTTGAGTTTGCGCTTTATTTTTTTTGTTACGTGTCCGAAGAGAATGATTGGAAAACCTTCTCTGGTGGATCAAAAGAAATTACAATGGGCTAAAGAAAGAGGTAAAAAATAAATTTTTAATTAATTAATTACCTAATTTTTTTTCTTTTCCTTTTTGGTTAATAAAGAAACTATAATTGTTCATTTATTGAAATATAGAAGAATTGGGAAGACTTGGCGGAAGTTGGGGTCCTATGAAATTTTCCGATTCGATTCGTTCAGCTGTACGGTGAGTAAAAAAAAAATATTTCTCTTTTTTTCAATAATGAATTTATTTCTTAATTATCTTTTTTTTTTGCAAGTTCGAGAATATGCCTGACGGAGTTAAATGGCAAGCATCAATTTCCTCTCCGCGAAGGCGCTCATTACGGAAGTACCATGAGTCTGAGAAGTTTGGCGTCTGACAATTCTGGAATTTGCACCTCAAGTATTCAAAATTTGGATTTCTCGAATGGTGGTGTCATTACTCTTCATGATAAAATTGAAAATCATCACACAGCGAGACGAAGGAGTCCCAGTTTGCCTCCGATTCATAACAATAAGGAACAATATCAACATTTTCTTCAGGTGATTTTTTTTTCTCAATCCCGAATTTTATTTGTATTCTTTTTATTTTTTGTATTCTTTTTCCTTTTTTGTATTTTTTTCTTATTATTTGTCTTCTTTTTCATTTTTTGTATTCTTCTTCCTTGTTTCGTATTTTTTTTCTTACTATTTGTATTTTTTTTTTCTTATTATTTGTATTCTTTTTCCTTTTTTTGTATTTTTTTTCTCATTATTTGTATTCTTTTTCTGTATCTCGAATTTGTTTTCTTTTTTAGGTTCGATCCCAATTTTTATTATTTGCATTAAGTGAATTAATGTGTCGAAAAAGGTGTTAAATATTTGAGGAGGAAACTTATATAAAGAAAAAAGACATTTATTCGAATTTGAAGAGCAATTATTCTACTTTTTTCGTTTATTATTCTCTTCAGAATAAAAGATTTATGGGCGTTTATTTTTATAGCCGAAAATCGGAATATTAAATATGAACAAGTCATAATTCTTACAAGTAGGGGGGAAAAAAGTAAAGTAACTTTTATTCATATAGTTGAGATCGATCCTTCTCAACCACAATGGTTCGTTGACCTATTCGTCTTAACGTGCGCCTCCACCTTGAGCAGTAGGTGATATTAATCACGAGTCGCCAGTTCATTAGGGTTTCAACATTAAAAATTCATTTCTACAAATTCGATCGTAGTTCAATATTTACCAGAAAATATTATTTTTGTCCTCTACTAATTTTCATCATAAATTGAACTGCGAAAATATTTAATTACACAAAAAAAAATACTGAAAGAAAATTTACCTAAAATTTGTAATTTCTAATTTTTATTTTGTAATTTTTATTTTTAATTTTTAATTTGTAACTTCTAACTTCTAATTTTTATTTTTTAATGTTAATTTTTAATTTTTTAATTTTTAATTTTTAATTTTTAACTATTAATTTTTAATTTGTGAAATATTTTTCGTTTTAGAACGAAATGATAACTTTAGCACATATAAGGAAGAAGCGTTTGATTTTTAGTAGCTCGTAAAATGAGGTGGTTTGCCATTCAGCAACAAAGTGGTACGATTATCGTGATAGAGGGAGATTTGGTTTGGTATAATTTTACTTCATTTGAATACCAAGTCGTGTCAGTTTTGAATATAAATTATATGTGTATATGTGACTATTTGAGTGTTTCTTGGTCACGCGACGTTCCATATATTTCTTGTAGGAACAAAGAGCTCTCGGTGTCGACGGGGTTCGTTATCAGCCGAAACCTCAGAAATACAATCATCATCATTCCACTGCTCGACACAATAATCCAAACGATTCCTGCTGCCATCCCTACGAGGAAAAAGAAGGCGAGACTTCCGGCTACGCCAGTGATTCCGTCGAGGCGACTGTCACTTCACTCCAAGGTACTTCTGCATTTATCAATTTTCTTTTTTTTTCACATTTTTTGTGTTTTATTTTTTATTTGCACAAACTTTATTTTTGTCTTTTTGCAAATTTTATTTTTCCTTGTGTTTTGATTTTTATACTGATTTGTAAATGATTTTTATAGATCCATTGATGTCTTGCAAGTCGTCGGACATTGTTAGCAATGAGAAAACTTGGCAGAATCCTTACTATACTGATGACAGTTCATTACCACCGTCGAGAAGAATTATTAGTATCAAGGGCAGTGAATTTAATCGCCAACGATGGGGAAGCATTTGGGGTCAGGATCCTCTGAAGGGAGATCCGCCTCCACCTTCCTGGTTGGAAAGAGGCCTCTCTCGTCTGGACCATTCTAGTCAGGTGAATTTTGCTATTTTTAAACATTTATATTACCAGTAAATAATTTATTGTATTCGTGACGCGCTCTAAAAAAAGGTAAAAACAGGGTTTTCACAGGTCAGGGAATTCAGGGAAATCAAGAAAAATTTAGGGATTTTTATTAAAATTGCTGGAAAAAATTAAATTTGCAGGATTCATAATTAATTTTATTTTATTTTTTGATATATAATATTTAATTAGTTATTAATAATCATGGATTTATAGAAGAATTTTCGTTAAAAACACTAAAAAATTGTATTTTAAAGAAGTTACAAATGTTAAAATCAATTTTGTTCAAAAATTTAAAAAAATTCCAGTCAAAATTTAATTATCTTTAAAGATAATAAAATTCTTCTCCAAAATTCAATTATTTTTATAAATAATAAACATTTCACAGGAATTCAACTATTTACAATAAAAATCATCATAGAATTTCAGTTATTTTTAATACAATTTAAACCGAATTCCTCGTGAAATGTAATTCTTATTGAAAATGTTATTAAAATTCGTCGAAAAAATTTGATTATTTAAAAATTTGTTGATTAAATTCTTTATAAGAATTCAATTTTGAAAAAAATTCATTTATTCAATTATTTTTCATTTTTGTATTTAAATAATTGAATTCTCATAGACTTTTCTAATAAAAATTGTTTTAAAAATTAATTTCAGATAAAAAGTTAAAAATAATTGATAGTTGTTCATTTATTTCTTTCGAAGAATTTTAATAAAATTCTTTTAATTAATTACATCTTTCGTAGAATTTACTTAAAATTGTATTAAAAATAATTAAAATCCTGAGAAGAATTTTATTATTTAGGAAAATAATTGAAGTCTTGCAACCAATTTTATTACATTTTTTTTAAATAATTGATCCTTCAATTCAATAATTTTCAGTATTCTACTATTTTAATAAAAATTTTCAAAAGAAATTCAATTTATTATTTTAAAAAAAGTGTTGATAAAATTCTAAGCAAAAATTAAATTACTTTCATAAATAATTAATATTTCACAGGAATTCAACTAATTACTATTTTTTTTTTATAAATTTCTTCGCAATAATTCAATTATTTGCATAAATAATAAAATTATTAATTATTATTTTTAATACAATTTTAATCAAATTCCTCGAAAAATGTAATTATTCCTGAAAATTTTATTAAAATCGTCAAAAAAATCCAATTATTTAAAAATTTAAATGCATTATAGTTTAAATTTTCAAAAATAATTGAATTTTGAAAAGGTTTTATATTTAAATCTTTGAAAATACATATGTAAAATTATTTTTAATAAAAAAATATAATTGAATTTTTTTTTTTGTTGAAATTATTTCAAGTTTTTTTCTCTCTAAATATTTATAATTGAAGAATTTCTAAATAATCGAAATTTTGTAAAATGGATTTGTAAACAAATGGATTTGAAAATTCTTAATGAACTTTTGCAAAAAAGTACTAAAAAAATTGATAATTGAATTCTTTCGAAGGATTTTAATAATATTTTTGAAAATAATTACATTTTTCGAAAAATTTACTTAAAATTGTATTAAAAATAATTGAAATCCTGTGAAGAATTTTATTATTTATAAAAATAATTGAATTCTTGCAATGAATTATATGAAATTTTATGCAAGTAATTGAAATCCTGTAAAGAGTAAAGAATTGTATTTCTTATAAAAATAATTGAATTCCTGCAACAAATTTTATGTATTTTTTTTAAACAATTGAATTCTTTTGAGAAATTTTATTAAAATAGTAGATTTTGAAAATATTTAAATGTCAGCGAAGAATTTTATTATTTGTGAAATGTAATTGAATTCTTGCAAAAAATGTTTGAAAATAATTACATTTTTCGAGGAACTCATTTAAAATTGTATTAAAAATAATTTAAATTTTAGGAAAAATTATATTATTTATGATAATAATTGAATTCTTACAACGAATTTTATTACATTTTTTAAAATAATTAAATTGATGTGAAATATTGTATTACTTATAAATATTTTCAAAATCTACTATTTTAATAAAATTTCTCAAAAGAATTCAATTATTTAAAAAAAAAATACATAAAATTTGTTGCAGGAATTCAATTATTTTTATATATAAGAAATACAATTCTTTACTCTTTACAGGATTTCAATTACTTGCAAAAAATTTCATATAATTCGTTGAAAAACCTTAAAATTATTTTCACCCTCCTGAGAAGTGTTTTATTTTCTGGTTTATCATTTTCGTTGACAGGTTTTGGTTATCAATCATGACAGTGCAAGCAGTCCTGACAGTTCAACGACGGGATCGACCGGCTCCAACAAAACTTACTTGCGAGGCCAAAATTTGCCAATCGATGCTAACGTTCTTCAAGAACGCGAGAGTCGGAGACAAAAGGCCGTTGAACTGCAAAATGCTATAAAACAGCAATTGGAGGAAAGAGAAAGACAACGACGATCTGAGAAGGAAAAAAAATTGAGAGAGGAACGAGAAGAGGAGGAAAGAATCAAAAAAGAATGGGACAAGGAAAAACAAAGGTCTGCTTTCCTCTTTTCTTCATTTTCCGAATTGATTCCTTATTTTTCAACAATTTGTGTCAATTTTGTCAATTCTGTTTCTCAATCTTTTCAATTGTGTTAATTTTGTCAATATTGACAATTTTATCAATTTTATCAATTTTGTCAATTGTGTTAATTGTGTCACTATTGTTTAGACTCGAGGAAGAGCAGAGGAGGCAAAAAGACAAGGAAACCGCGAAACTGAAGAAAGCCGAAGCCATGAGGGAAGTAATCGAAGCAGCAGAGCGCCTAGCGAAAGAAGAGAAAAAGCTCCGACGAAAACGTGATGTCAACGAAAATAGTGAATCAATTAAAAATTCATATGACTCCACAAAAGATCGTTTTCCAGAACGAGATTTATCCCGATTAGAGCAGATTGAATCCCAAGTAGAGAAGGATAGAAAAGAAATGAATAACCAAGGAGAAAACACCACAATGATAAAGGACATTGAACTCAATACTTCCGACGAATCCAGAGATATATCCAAAGATTCATCCAGAGAGAAATCCAATGATACATCCAGAGATAAATTCAATGATAAATTCAAAGATAAGTCTAAAGATATGAATTCAATTCGCATTCCAGTTAGCAAGGACGTGGCGATCGTTCTGAGCGGAAGACTCGACGATCCGGAACTTTTGAGTAAAGCAAATCTTCAAGTTGTCAATCTTGTCATGACACCATCGCCGAGGAAGAACGATGTCAATCAAATTTTGAGCGGATTAAACGCATTTGTCAATTGCAATTCGAACTACGTAACTTGTGCTAAAACGAAAGCTTCTCCCAGATTTGTGGAGAATCGACTACTAACACCGAGTAAATACAGAACACAAAATTCAAGAGACTATGGCACGCAGACTGACACTGAAAAAGAATTTCTCGATCTGCAGAGTAGAATACAAGAAATGGATATCAATTTCACGAAAGAGAGTAAAGAGGCCGCTAATAATAATCAACGAGATGTTGAAAAGTAAGTATTTTAGAGTTGCATTAAAGAATTAAAGAAGATTTACTAATAAATTAATACTAACAGGTCGACTGCCACCAGCGCCGCCGAGGAAATGACAGTAAAAACTTTACCCAGAGTTAAGAAGGAACCCCGGACGAGTCTCGCCTCACGACCACGATGGAATGCTAATCGGTAAATTATTTATCATTGAAATAAACTCGTCATTTACTTGAATAAATCTTCGGAACGGAATCAAGAATTTTTAAAGTGAAAACAGATCTTCTTAGTCCAGGTACAAGATATCGGACGCAAAGTGAAAAGGACCCTCACTATCAACGCCGTATGAGTATGAGACTCAGAAGACGTCGCACCGAAAGCAGCGACGAAGGTTCGAGGTAAAAAATGTCTTTAAATTATCGTTTACAGGCTTCGCACTCATCTACTAAAACCTACTATTTACTACTTTTTTACATTATGCTACTATTTGCGTACTTTTTTTTAATTTCAGCCACTAGAAGATACTATTTCTAATTTTTTTGAGAATTTCCACTATTTTAAATTCGCTAATACTAGAAATAAG
This sequence comes from Leptopilina heterotoma, assembly GCF_015476425.1. Classification (NCBI taxonomy): domain Eukaryota; kingdom Metazoa; phylum Arthropoda; class Insecta; order Hymenoptera; family Figitidae; genus Leptopilina; species Leptopilina heterotoma. The sequence continues at coordinate 75,468 of NW_025111055.1, forward strand.
AAAACTATTCTCAAAAATTATAATCAAATTCTTTAAAACGATTCAATTATTTTCAAAAAAATATTCAAAATTCAATGTATTTTCAATATCTAGTATTTTCATAAAATTTCGCAAAAGAATTCAATTATTTAAAAACAATTTTAATAAAATTGTACGCAAATATTTCATTATTTAAATAAAAAATAAAAATTTCACAGGAATTCACTAATAATAACATTTTTCACGGAACTTCAATTTTTAAAAAAAATGTTTGATAAAACTCTGAACAAAAATACAGATATTTTCATAAATAAGAAAATTCATCGAAGAATTTCAATTATTTTCAATACTATTTTCAATTAATTAATCGAAAAATTCAATTATTTTCATAAATAAAGTTTTCCACAAGAATTCAATTATTTAAAGTAAAATTTTCATAAAATTTATTATGTTTCGAAGAATCAATTATTTAAAACAATGTTTATAAAATTCTTATGAAGAATTCAATTACTTTCAAAAATAACAAAATTTTTCACAGAAATTCAATTATTTTTAAACTTTTCTATAAAATTTATCGCAATAACTCAATTATTTTCATAAATAATAAAATTCTTCTCAGAAATTCAATTATTTTTGAAAATTTTAATAAAATTCTTAGCAATTATTCAATTATTTTCATAAATAATAAAATTCTTCTCAGGATTTAAATTATTTTTAATACAATTTTAAGTAAATTCTTCGAAAGATGTAATTAATTTAAAAAATTTCATCAAAATTCTTCGAAAGAAATAAATGAACAATTATCAATTATTTTAAATTTTCTATATAAAATTCATTTTTAAAACAATTTTTATTAGAAAATTCGAGGAGAATTCAATTATTTGAATAAAGAAATGAAAAAATTATTAATTAAATGAATTTTTTTCAAAATTGAATTCTTCTAAAGAATTTTATCAAAAAATTTTTAAAAAATCGTATTTTTTCGAGGAATATTAATAAAATTTTCAAGAAGAATTACATTTCTCGAGGAATTCGATTTATTGTATTAAAAATAATTAAAATTCTATGATGAGTTTTATTATTCATGAAAATAATTGAATTTTTGTAAAAAAATTTATTATTTATGAAAATAATTGAATTATTGTGAAAAAATTTGTAAATTCTTCTAAGGAATTCAATTATTTTTAAACATTTTAATAAAATTGTTCGCAATAATTCAATTATTTTCATAAATAATAAAATTCTTCTAAGGAATTCAAATTATTTTTAAATATTTTAATAAAATTTTTCGCAATAATTCAATTATTTTCATAAATAATAAAATTCTTCTAAGAAATTCAATTATTTTTTAAAATTTTAATTAAATTCTTTGCAACTATTCAATTAATTTTATAAATTATAAAATTTATCGCAGAATTTCAATTATTTTTAACACAATTTTATAGAAATTGCTGAAAAAATGTAATTATTCTTAAAAATTTAATTTCAATTCCTTGAAAAAATTAATTATTTAAGAAAATGGTTGTTTAAAATTCTTTGCAAGAATTCAATTATTTACAAAAATATTAGAACTTTTCACAGGAATTCAATTATCTTCAAATATTTTTAAAAAATTGTTCGAAAGAAATCAATTATTTTAAATACAATTTTAATTAGACTTTTTTGAAATAATTCAATTATTCTTTTAGACTTTAATAAAATTCTTCCCATGAATTCAATTATTTACATAAATAACTCTTCGAAATATTTCATTTATGTCAATAAGTAACAAAATTATTCCCGGAAATTCAATTATTTTGAAGCATTTTCATAAATCTTTACAAAATTTAATTATTTTTATAAATAACAATATTAATCACAGGAATTCAACTATTTTTAAAAGTAATTTAAATTTTCTTGGAAATTCAATTATTTAAAAAAATTCTAATAAAATTCTTCGCAGGAATTAAATTATTTTTATAAATATTTAAATTCTTTCATGAATAATAAAATTCGTTGCAGGAATTGAATTTATTATCACGATAAGAAAGAAGTAAATATTCTTGATAAAAATTAGGGAAAAGTGATGAAAATAAAAAATATGGAATGTAATTTTTGTCAGTTTTGTGAAGTGTCTAAAACGAGTTTTTTTTTTGTCGTCAAGTTTAATTTTTCGATAGGTACTTTTTTACTACTTTTCTTAGTTTGAAAGCTACTTTTTGCTACTTTTTAAAATTAATTATCGAGTGTGAAGTCTGCGTTTAATGAAAAAGCAAAAATTCACACACTTCGAAAATATGTGAAGCATAACATATAAATTCTCAAAAAAAAAATTGTTTCAAAGATCGCCGTCGCCAGATCCAAGGAAAAATAACAATTCCAAACAGAAGACGAGAATTTTAACAAGACGTAAGGCAAAGTTGGATAGTTACGACGCTGATTTGTCGATGGATAGTCTCAACTCTACTATACCATTGCGTTTTGACGAAAACGGGAGAATCAATATTGTGGAGCATAGAAACGAGCATGGAAACATAAATAAGTATAGTCAATCTTCCAACTACCAGTCAAATTTTCTACAGGATAATGTGGACTCGAAAAATTGGTGCGGCCAAGAAATTCTCTCACATCTTTCCTCATTGAGAAACGTATGAAAATTATTTATCAAATACTATTTTAATATTTAAATCCCTCCGAGTAAACTCATCTGGAATCTGAATAATTCCTCTTTTCAATTTTCAACTACATTAATTTTATTATTATTTACTAATAGTATTAATAGTATTTTTACTAATAGTCACAACAACAAATTAATTATTTTCGTAAAAAAATTAAGATCAAAGTAAATGAGGAAGCAAAAATTAATTATTTTCGTAAAAAAATTAAGATTAATGTAAATGAGAAAGCAAAAATTAATTATTTTCGTAAAAAATTAAGATTAAATCGAATTAAACCAAACGTATAATAATCGTTACGTGAAATATTTGTTTCAGGGACTTTTGATAATGCAGAAGCAATCCTGTCCAGTGTCGCCAATAACCGAACTTTATTAAAAAATTAGAAGCCAAATATTTGATATTTTATTTTTGCGCAGCTTTATTCTAATTTTACTGTGTTAAATTTCTGTTGTTTTATGTGTTCCATTTGCATAATGAAATTATTGAAACAAAAATTTTACGATGAGTCAAAGGAAAATTTTAATCCAACGACATCAGTGCGGCGATGGGGGAAGTATCTGCGAACTCAGCGTGCCTGAAAAAGTGACAGACGTAAATAAAATAAAATGGCTTTTCAACTAGATGATTTATTGAAGGACGACAAAAAAGATGCAAATTTAATACCAGATTTAAGTAAAGCTACTTGCAACTCTCAAGAAGAATTTCGCAGACTCATGGAACGATGTCCTGAATATAAAATCAAAGCGGAAAAAGTAAATAGCGCAGGCATCATACAGTTGGTCCCCTTTTCCCCTTTTGTCTCCTTTTTCAATTTTGGCACTTTTTTCCCCTTTTTTGGTGATTTGTCCCCTTTTCACCTTTTTCTAATCAAAAGTAAAGAAGTTTTTCTTTTATTGATATCTTTTTCAAAGTATAATCGTAAATTTTTAAAGAACTTAGAGTTTTGAAAAAATTTTCATAATTTAAATTATTCTAAAATTATTTCTCCTTTTTAACTACATTAACTTTCGCCCGACTACGTTGGGTCTCTTCAAATGAGAATTATTTTAAAATTGGTCCCGTTTATTAATAAATAATAATAATAATAAAATTAGTTAAATTTTTTAATGTATATTTATATTTAATTAATTATTAAAACTAATGAATTGATATAGAAATTTTAGTTAAAAACACTAAAAATATTTTGATTTTAGAGACGTTTCAAATGATTGCAAAAATTCAATTATTTTCATAAATAATAAAATTCTTCTAAGGAATTCAATTATTTTTAAACATTTTAATAACATTTTTCACAGAAATTCAATTATTTTTAAACATTTTAATAAAATTTTTTGCAATAATTCAACTATTTTCATAAATAATAAAATTCTTTTTAGGAAATCAATTATTTTCAGAAATGATAAAACTCATCGCAGAATTTCAATTATTTTTAATACAATTTTATTCAAATTCCTGGAAAAATGTAATTATTCTTAAAAATTTTATTAAAATTCGTCAAAAGAATGCAATTATTTAAAAATTTGTTGATAAAATTCTTTATGAGAATAAAAGTTTAAGAAACAAATTATTCAATAAATTATTTATTTTTGTATTTAAATAATTGAATTCTCGTAGAGCTTTCTAATAGAAATTTATTTAAAAGTGAATTTCAGTTAAAATTTCACATTATAATTGAATATTAAAAGCATTATAGCATGAATTTTTGAGAATAATTGAATTTTTAAAAGATTTCAGATTAAAATCTTTAAAAATCGGAATTTTTCATACTTTTTAACTAAAAAAATTCTGTAGAAATAATTTTTTTTTTGAAAAAGTAATTGAATTTTGTTTTGAAATTATTTGAAGTTTTTATTTTCTAATGTATTTAATTGAAGAATTTCCGAATAATTGAAATTTTGTAAAATTGAATTGTAGACAAATGAATTTGAAAATTCTCAAAAAACTTGTTTATAGATGCTATATAATAAAAAATTTGAATTATATATGCAAGTTGTATAAACAAATAATTTTTTTGCCCCTTTTTGAAGAAAAAAATTCCCCTTTTTCACCTTTTTTGAGGATAAAAGGTGTTGATGCCTAATAGCGTCTAAATTTTTTTTTCTTTTTACGAATATTTTATTTCTCTTTTGTCAACCAAAATAGAGAACTTATCGTACCTATAATGTATTTTTTCTTTTCGACAGGTGAAGAAAGAAGACATTCGAGTGAGGGACAAGGATTTTTCATGGCGAGCGACGAAACGTGAATTAAAATCAATTGGAAAGGAATGGGGCTATGGAGATCCAATTCCTCCTGATATGAAATCATTGAATCTTCAAGAATTACAACAAGTTGCTATTGATTGGAGAATGCTGACTTCTGTTCGACCCAAACTCCGTCAAGACGAGGAAATGTTCTCCAAACTGGTATTTTTAAAAACCTTGTTCCTCTTCACTTTTTCGATTTTTTTGTTTCGTTAATTAGAAGAAATACAAAAATGTGACAGTCTACAGTAAAAGATATCTTTACTCAAAAAAAAATTTCAGATTATTTATGCAAATTTTTTGCAGGTGGAAATGGGAAAATTAGCAGTAAAAACATCGGCGAAAGAAAATCGTGCCCACATAACTCCAATAAGAAGAAATAAAAATAGAGCCGGCATTATTGAGAGTAGCGTGAAAATATGTGGCGAATGTGGTGAAGAATTTTGTTCCGGTGAATCGTGTGGTGATATTCTTTACGATTCATTTATCAGAGTCACTGTAACGCCACAACAATCAAAAATAACAGTTTCAGCCGATACTGCGGCAATAATTGCCGGAATGGACAGTAAATCCGGTGGTAAAAAGGGCAAAAAGAGTAAGAATAAAGGAACTGCGAAGCACACTGGTAATAATAATTCAAGGAAAAATGTCAAATTATTAATACGTCGAAGAGTTAGAAAACCGGCGAAAAGTCCACGTGAAGCGCACAATAAAACACGAAAAAATCAAATGACAAAACCAAATGACAAGGAGACTGAAGAGAGTGGTGTTAAAAAGTTCAAGAGAAAATGTAGCAAATATTCTAAAAAAGGAGGTCTATCACCAAAATAATTAGGTTTGTTTTGGAAATTTTATTTTCGTTAATATTTAATTATCGTTGTTTAATTATCGTTATATTCAATTATAGTTATATTCAATTATAATTCTATTCAATTATAATTTCATTCAATTATTATATTTAATTATAATTATATTCAATTATAGTTATGTTTAATGACAGTTATATTTAATTAGAGTTGATTATATTTAATCACAGTTAATTATATTGAATTCGTTAAATTCTATTATAATAATTTATATAAATTGCAGTATTATTAATAATTTGTTTTCTATTTTCTACATATAGTTGAACGATTTTGTACATATATATTATACCAGTATACTGTTTTTTACAATTTTATTTGTAATATATACCGTTTTGTTAAATATTTTACTGTTGAAGAAATGTGCAATCAAAATGTAAGGCAGTATTTATTAACATGTACAGTTGACAATATGAAAACATATTCCATGTTATGAACAATAAAATAATTGGAAAGCTTTTATTTAAAAGGAAATGTTACGTTATTCTTATTCATTTTTGGTTTCATTTTTAGTTCGAAAGTTTTTTTCTTTAAAAACCGTAAAAATCAGTTTTTTTGAAAAAAGGTTCGTAAAGTCCGTAATTTGACTGAGAAAAGACAAAAAGTTCGTAAATTGTACGATATAATTTGGAGAATTTTAAAGAAGTTACAAATGATTGCAGAAATTCAATTATTTTCAAAAGTAATAAAATTCTTCGCAGAAATCCGATTCTGTTGTGAAATTTTTAAAAATTCTCGTCAAAATTTCAATTATTTTTAGAAATAATTAAATTCTTCTCTAAAATTCAATTATTTTTTGAAATTTTAATAAAATTATTGACAAAATTTCAATTATTTTCAAAAATTTTCCTCAATTCAATGATTTTAAATATTTACAATTTTAATAAAATTTTCCAAAAGAATTCAATTATTTGAAAAAAAATTTAATAAAATTCTACGCAAACCTTTAATTATTTTCAAAAAATAATAAAAATTTCACAAGAATTCAATTATTTACAAATTTTTAAAAAAATTTCTTCCTAATCATTCAATTATTTTCATAAAAAATAAAATTTTTACAGGAATTCAATTATTTTCGTAAATAATAAAATTCTTTTTACGAATTCAATATTATTTTCATAAATAATAAAACTTATTGCAGAATTTTAATTATTTTTAAAACAATTTTAATCAAATTCCTCGAAAAATGTAATTATTTTTAAAACTTTTATTAAAACTCGTCGAAAGAAATCAATTATTTAAAAATTTGTTGATAAAATCCTTTATGAGAATTCCATTTTATGAAACATTCAATTATTCAATAAATTATTTTTGTATTTAAATAATTGAATTCTCGTAGAATTTTCTAATAAAAATTAATTTAAAAATTAATTTCAGTTAAAATTTCACATTATAATTGAATATTAAAAGCATTATAGCATGAATTTTTTAGAATAATTGAATTTTGAAAAGATTTCAAATTAAAATGTTTAAAAATCTGAATTTTTCATACTTTTAACTGAAAATTTTGTAGTAATAATTTTTTTTGAAACAGTAATTTTATTTTGTTTTGAAATTATTTGAAGTTTTTATTTTCTAATATATAAATATATTTAATTGAACAATTTCCGAATAATTTTAATTTTGTAAAATTGAATTATAAACAAATGAATTTGAAAATTTCCTAAGAACTTTTTCAAAAATTATTAGAAATAATACATTTATAGAAGAATTTTAGTTAAAAAGACGAAAAAAAATTTAATTTTAGAAAAATTACAAATTATTGCAGAAAATTCAATTATTTTCTAGACTAATAAATATTTTTCGCAAAAATTAACTATTGTTCAAAAATAATAACATGCTTTTTAGGGATTCAATTATTTTCACAAATAATAAAACTCATCGCAGAATTTCAATTATTTTTAATACAATAAATTTTAATCAAGTTCCTCGAAAAATGTAATTATTTAATTAAAAATTATTACTCGGAGTCATCGATATCTTCATGTTTTATAGTTATGAAAAATTTAATTTCTAGGTTAAAGTAAAATATATATATTAGTAATAAAAAATAAATAGATAAAAATAAAAATAGAAATGGTAAAAAAATAAAAATGGTAAATGAGTAAGAAAAGTCAGATATACTTTTGTAGAACATATTTCTTATTGAGGAATTATTTTGTACATTCGACCAAAAAATTGCATACAGGACACAAAAGAAAAAAAAATAGTTTTTTCATATCAGATTTTCCTTAACATATATTATCTAGCTAAAATTATGAATTCCTGGATGGAGTTTCTAAAAATTGCTACAACGACAATACATTTGAGTTATTTCGTACAGATATTGCGTTATTACACACAATTATATCGGACTTTTAAAAAGTTAACATATTTCTCTCCAACGGAAAAAAATTGATAACTTAGATTCAAACCTTAAAAACACAAAAATTCCCACTTAATATTATTATATTTCAATCCAACGTTCTTCTAGATTTTTTTTTATCTCTTCCAAGACTGATCAGAAGAGCGAAATTGCTTTTATTTTTCTGAGTCTAAACCAAAGTCTTATCTAGAAGAATTATGTACAATTGTAATGTTATATTCAAAATATCTTCTAACAAATGTACAACTTTATCATCATCATCATCATCATCATCATGTCTTTATACGAGCTATAACGCCGAGTAAAGATAATTTGTGTGTTATGATTATACACAGGGTATTCATATATATATAATAATAATAAGTATAATATACAATTACAATGAATATTTGTTAGTTACTTTTGTTTTTACGTTTTACAAAAATACAAGTACTACGTTCATTTTGTTTTTTTTTAATTTAAGCCTTAATTCAGGACAATTTGATGTTCAATAATATGTTGTCTTTTTTCATCTGGAAAATTTCTTTTCTTTAAGTACATTCCGAAAGAAATTATTTCAATTCTTGTGTTTTTGTATGTACGAACTATATAATTATACACAAGTCTGTTCAATCTGAACTACTTTGAGTCTTTTCTTTCATTTCTCAATTTTTTTTTTTTGGTCGTTTTCAATCCATTCAAAGGTGAAGCAATGTTCATACTCCAAGTATCTAATATAAATCACACAGGAATTTCTACTTGGACGATGTTTTTTTCTACTTTTGAATTATATATATTACTTTATCAAAATTAAAATATGCACCTTAAAACACGTAGAAAATGTGAAAATTGCTTCAACAAGCGACAGTCTATAACACTTGATAGGATATCGATCAGCAATTTCTTTTAATGTTCAAAATATGATTTTTATCTTATTGATTAATAAAATATTCTTCAAACATGCATTGAAAATAAAATTAAATGAAAACTGAGAATTAAAGTGTGAATTAAAGTCAAACGATGAAATGAAAATGAATTGAAAAATTTAAAATGAAATGTATAAATTGAAATGAAAATCTGATTTAGTGGACAGTGAATAGAATAAAAGTTTTTTTTTTTATTTTATAATCTCTGTCGATACCCCATTTCACATGACTTAGCGCAACCAATTTTGGCACATTGGCAAGAAACAACTGATGACAAAATTCATTACACAAAATAACAATACGAAAATGTACAATTTTGTTTTACACCGGGACATAATTTACCAAAATCTACACTTGCGATTAAATGTTCTATTCAATAGAACTAATCGACTGCATACTTGATTCTTGACATTATTCATTAATTATTATTAATACATTATTATAATATTAATTATCAATCATCAATATTAAATTAACATTAACTCAAAGTCTACTTCTAATTTCTCCATTTAATTATTTAATAAAAAAAAAATTTAATTTCCAATCAAGTCAGTCGATTAATTGAATTTAATACAATTTTTCAGTGTTGATTTTTTTTCCTACACAAAATAATTTTTGGAAACGTTTTTTTTTTAATGCACATCAAAATGTTTTGAACAAAAAAAAGTTCACGTAACAAAAAATTTTCAAACACTTTCTTTTCGAAAGAACGAACAAAATTAGACAATCACAAACGGATATTCAATAAAAAAAATTGATTTTCATTTACAAAAAACTGTTCTCTTCTCATTATTCAGGATGATAAGAATTTTTGAGAATCGTGATCTACTTGTCTTACTATTATTGTTACAAAATGCATTAATTAACTTGGTTGCAATTTTATTTGCAGAACAATGACTATTATCGATGCAAAAAATATTTGTCAATTTCAAAGACATAAACATGATTACTATCACAAACATTTCTTTCTTTTTTTTTTAATCAAAAATTTAAAGGAATAGAAAAAATAGTGCTTTATTAAAAATTTGAAATTCTTTCTTTTCTTAGAAAAAGATCAAAAAAATAACGTCTTGTAGAAATTGAAGAGAAAAAGACGTATTTAGAGAATATCAAAATTCTCAAAAGTTCTTATTTTTTTTCTTTCGCAATTTTCATTTTCACTTTTTTTCATTTTTTAAAAATAAACCACAGCACTTCTTATATTCAACAGGGGACGCTATAGATTGCCAAAGAAGAAAAATTCTTTTTTTGACTATCCTGTTGTTCGACATACATATTCGATGAACATCAGAAATACACTATATTTATAAAGTTTCGACTTTTTCAATTAAGTCCAACAGACACATTCAAGTTTGATTAAAGTTTTGCAAATATTACACTCGATTGTTCGTAGTTTCAACGTTCATTATTGATTGCACATACACATACATCAAAATATTTTAGAGAAAAAAAAAAGATTTTTATGATATATAGAAAATCCTGACATACATTTTTTCTCACTCAAAGCAAAAAATTTCTCAAAATTCTGTTCCCTAGTTACTTATTTGGAAGTCAGGATTTTTCAGAGAGCGATACACAAGTTTATTTATTAGTTTTTGAGTTAAAAAAAATTCTTTTCCCACACATTTCCTTTCTTTAAAAGAACTTAATGTATTTAAACAGAAAAAGAAGTTGAGCAAAGTTGCTGATTTTTTTTTTTTAAATTTATCCTTCCTTACAAAAAATAGAACAAATCTAGGAAAATATTTTTATTCTATTAAAATCATTCAGACATATTTCGATTCTTGGATCACATTCAATTATCAATTAAATTAGTTAACTTTGCAAAAAAAAGTAACTTTTGTTCTTTAATAAATTTAAACTACACCCAAGATTGACAAAAAAAAGTGTAAAGAATCTTTAAAGTTTAAATGATTATTGTTATTACTTGAAAAAAAAACCAGGAATTTAATCTACTAAATTATGAACTTTTAAAACTTTTTTTTCTTTCAACTTATGTAAAGTAAATTATGTGTATAATATTGTAACACGCTATCATTAATTATTTCTATATGTAAACTTGTGACTTATCCCCCACGTATTTTATATATAAGGCAGCATGAAGTTTATACAGCAATAAGTCAATGACAATAAAGAAAGAAATTTGACTTTTTTTTTTCTTGCGATTGTGATGCAGTACAACTTATACTTTCTAAATGGATCTTTGAGTTCGATCCTTTTGGTACTATGTACAAGGGGAGAAGAAAATTTTGGTCAAGTGAATAACGAATGCTTTATAAACTCTCTCTCACTTGATTTTTAGTCATTGTGACAGTCTCTCCTGAGCCAAAGAGGTCTTCTTTTTTTACTTCCTATTCAAGCAACACTGCTTTGTCCACTTGATTTCATTTAATTATCTCTACGAGCCTTCTTTTTGCTCTTCTTTTGGGGTTTCGCTTCCGTCCAGACATCTGCAAGAATAATGTCAAATTAGTATCAAAATATATACAAAAAATAATATTAAGTATCATAATAATATCAAACATCGTTCGAACAATCGTTTTCAAATAATCGTATCGAATATTTTATTTAAGAAAGTTTCATTTTAATAAAAATTGCAACTTTTTGTCTATAAGAATTATTTGTCAAATTTTAGGTTATTTTACAAAAAATTCAGAGTGTCTACAATTTTCGTTCAAAACAAAATTCCCGGTTTTTTTTCTCATCAAATTTAAATTTATTTGATTTCGAACATAAATAAATCTACAAATGGCTTCAAAAATTTTTATTAGAGTTTTTATGAATAATTAAATTCTTTTGACGAGTTTCTTTAAATTTTTTAATAATTTTAATTAAAAATTTGGAAAATAATTGAATATATTGGGAAGAAATTTTTAAAAATAAAATTATAATTACGGTGATTAACTTCCCTTGATTGTTAATTTGTTTGTTAGCGAAGATTATTAATTATTTCTAAGAAATTTAAAAGAATAGGATAATAATAATTAATATTAATACCTCCTAATTCGTCAAAAGCAGCAACAGGTTTTTCCACTACCTGCTCGCTCTTAATGGGCTCCGGCACATCCTTGACGATGACCTCCTCCACCTTCTTCTCGATAATTTTTGGTTCTGATTTTACAGCAGCAGCTACTTTTTCAGATTCACTGTTTTTCTTCGACTTCTTGGATTTAGTTTTCTTCTCCTCCTTTTCGGGTTTTTCGGGCTTTTCGACCTAAAAGAAAGAGTGAAATTAACTTTCCAGATTGTAATTCAAATGATAAATTAGTTAATTGATAATAGTAGTACTAAAATAGTAGTTAATTGAAAACAGTATGAAAATTAACTGATAATAGTGCGAAAACAGAATAGAAAATGAATTAAGAAATACCTTGTTGGAAATTTCGGCTTTCTTCTCCACTTTCTTCTCAGTCTCGAGATTGTCACTGATGATGGGTGTAAGAACAACGTCTTTGTTATCCTTCTCCTTTAATTCTTTATTTTCGGTCTCTTTGGCAACTTTGTCTTTAATCTCTGGTTTCTCTTGATCCTTTTCTTTAACGGCTACTTCATTAATCAATTCAGCTTTCTTTGCATTCTTCTTTGATTTCTTTGATGGGGTGTCTTCCTCCTTCTTCTTGTTCTTTTTGTCTTTTCGCGAGTAGGCTTGTTCCCAATCACCTGAAAATATATTTTGTCATTCACTGTTTTAAAATGTATTTAAAAAATACAGAGAAAATTATTTCGCTCACAATTATTATCACCATCGTCATCATCATAATTTAATCATAATTTATAGACCAAAAATTAAAAATTACGGACCATTTACGGACCACAAAAAAATATAACCAGTCTGAGTCAAATAAGAGAACATTTTACTTAAAAGTTAAAACTAGAAATTAAATTTTTCATAACTATAAAACATGACCGATACTGTTTTTAATATTCAATTATTATCTCAAATTTTACATAAAATTCATTTTTAAATTAATGTTTATTAGAAAATTCTACTAGAATTCAATTATTTAAATACAAAAATAAATAATTTATTGAACAATTAAATGTTTCTTTCAATTCAATTCAATTTTTTCCCCATAAAGAATTTTATCAACAAGTTTTTAAATAATTGAATTCTTTCGACGAATTTTAATTAAATTTTTAAAACTAATTACATTTTTCGAGAAACTCGATTAAAATTTATTGTGTTAAAATAAATTGTATTTTGCGATGAGTTTTATTATTTGTGAAAATAATTAAATCCCTAAGAAGAATTTTATTATTTCTGAACAATATTTAATTTTTACGAAGAATATTATTAGTCTTGAAAATAATTGAATTTCTGCCCAAATTTTGTAACTTTTTTAAAATTAAATTTTCTTTCGTGTTTTTAATTAAAATTCTTTTATAAATGCATTATTTTTAATAATTTTTGAAAAAGTTCTTTGGGAATTTTCAAAATCATTTGTTTACAATTCAATTTCCCAAAATTTAAATTATTCGTGAATTCTTCAATTAAATGTATATTAGAAAATAAAAACTTGAAATAATTTTTAAAAAAATCAGCAGTTAAACTTTCTAAAAAAAATTAATTCCACACAGAATTGTTAGTTAAAAATTTGGAAGATTCAGATTTTCAAAGATTTTAGTTTGAAACCTTTTCCAAATTCAGATATTTCTACAAATTCAAGCTATATTGCTTTTAAAATTCAATTATAATATGAAATTTTAACTTAAATCTATTTTTAAATCAATTTTTATTAGAAAATTCTACTTGAATTCAATTATTTAAATACAAAAAAAAATTTATTGAATAATTGAATGTTTTTTAAAACTGAATTTTTATAAAGAATTTAAATCAACAAATTTTAAAAAAATTGAATTTTTTTGACGAATTTTAATACAATTTTTAAGAATAATTACATTTTGCGAGGAATTTGATTAAAATTAAAATTAATTGAAATTTATGAAAATAATTGAATTCCTGAAGAAAATTTTATTATTTACGAAAATAATTGAATCCCTGTAAAAATTGTATTATTTATGAAAATAATTGAATTGCTGTAAAATTTTATTATTTTATGAAAATAATTAAAGATTTGGGTAGAATTTTATTAAATTTTTTTTTAAGTAATTGAATTCTTTTGGAAAATTTTATTAAAATTGTAGATATTAAAAATCAATGAATTGAGGAAAATTGTTTTAAATGATTGAAATTCTAAAGCTAAAATTTTAACTGAAATTTATTTTTAAATTAATTTTTATTAGAAAATTCTACGAGAATTCAATTATTTAAATACAAAAATTAATAATTTATTGAATAATTAAATGCTTCTTAAAATTAAATTCTCATAAAAAATTATGTATCAACAAACTTTTAAATAATTGATTTATTTCGATGATTTTTAATAAAATTATTAAAAATAATTACATTTTTCAAGGAATTCGATTAAAATTGTATTAAAAATAATTGAAATTCTGCGATCAGTTTTATTATTATTTATGAAAATAATTGAATTATTGAGAAGAAATTTATTATTTACGATAATAATTGAATCCCTGTGAAATTTTTATTATTTATAAAAATATCTGAATTATTGCGAAGAAATTCATAAAAAATTTGTAAATAATTGAATTCCTGTGAAATTCTTATAATATTTTATGAAATTAATTTATTATTTACGTAGAATTTTATTAAAGATTTTTTAAATAATTGAATTCTTTTGAAAAATTTTATTAGAATAGTTGATATTGAATATCATTGAATTGAGGCAAATTTTTGAAAATAATTGAAATTTTGTCAAGAATTTTATTAAAATTTTTGAAAATAATTGAATTTCAGAGAAAAATTTTATTACCTACTTCTAAAAATAATTGAAATTTTGACAAGAATTTTTAAAATTTTCTGAACAGAATTGAATTTTTGCGAAGAATTTTATTACTTTTGAAAATAATTGAATTTCTGCAATCATTTGTAATTTCTCAAATTCTCCAAATTATATCGTACAATTTACGAAATTTTCGTCCTTTTTCAATCAAATTACGGACTTTGCGGATCTTTTTTCATAAAACTGTTCGAGCCCTGTTATTATTATTAAATTAATAATAATTTTTTTGTTTATCATTATTATAATTTTTTATTAAATTATATATTTATTTCAGTTTACCTTCGTCAAAATCAACTGGTTTCTCCTGTAGAAGATTCTTCAGGTTCTTCTTATTTTTCACCTGCTCGACTTTATTCTCCTTTCCCGACTTAGCCTCGTGATTTTTTTCCTTCTTGATGACGACGGGTTTATCGTCCTCTTGCTTCTTCTCCTTTAATTTGCCATCGACATCATCATTTTTCGATGACTTTTTTGTTGTTTCTGATTTTGCGATAACCGTCTTCTTTGCAGGACTCGCTTTCTCGGTGACTAGCTGTCCATTAGCGGCTTTCTGTAATTAGTGAAAATTGATTAGATATTTATGTGTGTGTATCAACTTTAGACTCTGGACTTTAGATTTTTGAATTTTCTCACTCTTTTCATTTATCAAATTTTTACATATTCTGTTATATTTCAAAATGATAAATAGAGAAGGTAAATTTCGTAAATTTTAATTAAAATAGTAAAAAAAAGTAAAGTAGACAATTTTTAAAAATTTGAGAACTTTTTTTATATTTCGAAAATGAGAAAATTTTTTTTAATATACTGTTTCAGAAATCGGGGTATACGCCCTTCTGTGAGGGATCACGTGACTTAAGGACTTGCAATAATAACACAGTGATATGTGAACTCTAGGTATGTATAAATGGTATAAATAAATCTGAGGACATAAGACTAGAGAGAAATGAAAATTTAACACATGAAAGAGAAGTATATCGTATACTGTTGATTAATAATTCATTGACTAAAAATCAATCTGCATTGTAAATTTCTTGGGGTCTGTTTTGTTACGTCATTTTCATTAAATTCGCGCGTCAAATTTACATTATCCCAGCTGATCAGTGACACGTGTATGTGCGTGGCTGATTCGGGGTCGTTGGCTACAAGGCGAAAACCAAAGTAATTAATATAAACCATATGGCAAAGAGAAGGTACTTTATAAAAGACGCGGATCGTTTTTTCGATAAAATTTCACGCAAATGATTATGATAGAAAACAATTTCGTGTATACACACCTTTTCCTTGGTTTTACTTCGTTTTTTGTTGGCTAGCTTCCGGTCCACGTCTGAAGTAACGGAGAGATGAGCGAAAGGTGGCTGCTCGGCTTTTTTGAAGCCGAAGACGAAGACAAGGATGGCGCAAACCAGGACGCAAACCACAGGTATTCCATATTGCGAATGTTGCAGTAGTAGACTCACGTCCATATCTATGTTTAAATAGTCTTTCAAAATTTTGACGATCGAGTGAAAAAAAGAAGAATTATTTGTTTCGCGTTAGGCTCTACACGAAAGCACCAGGAAAGTTAATCACGGTTTGACACTATACAACAAGAATGCTGGAGAAATGTTAATGCAACACTGAAAACATAACCTCCTGGCGGATAAATGATCAACTAAACAAGTGCGAGTTGGCACACACATATACGATTCATTGGTAAGTGAGTCATAACAACAACTTTTAAATATCTATACTTTAAAATGCAAATCACTAAATTTATTTTAAAAGTAATTTCCTCTTTTTTTTCCCAAGTGAAAAAGTTGCACCAAAAATTTATTCTTTTCCATATTTTTAATCACATTTTCCCCGGATTTTTGTACTTGTGTTTTTTAATTGAATATACAGTCACTCTTTTGACTAAAACTCCGTTAAAAATTCCTGAATTATTAAATTGAAATTATTTTCCATTAAAAAAATATTTAAAAAGATTTTTATCGACTTTATTAAAAAAAAAGATATCAGGGTAAAATTAATACTTATTTACATAATAAATATTTTTATTACTTCCATTTTGAAAGTTTAAACATTTTATATAGTATTAAATATAAACAATAACTGTACAATTTTTTTACATGGTTTGCAAAAATTTTCAATAATTGGAAATTGAAAATTAGAAATATTTAGACAATTTCTATTCTAAGTTTGTACTGTTTTTGAGAATTGAACGACCATTGGTTTGTCTTTTAGAATATAGCCATTCGTTTCAGCAAGAGCAATTTCAGTCTGTTTAATATTTTGTAATGTAACGAACGCTTGACCTTTCATTCGTCCTCCTTGCATGAGTTGCACACTATATTGATTTTCAGCTGTAACTAAGTCTTTGATTTCATACTTCTTATAAATAAAGTGCAAATCTTTAATCTCTACTTGCTTCGCTAGATTCTTTATATACAAACGGCACGACGGTTTTCCAGGATGATAATTCTTGAACGCAGTGAATTTATCGTAATCTGAAAACAAATGTAAAAACTTTTAAATCGGTGCAATTTAAATTAATTAAAATAGACAAATAATAAAAAGAGGCGCAAAAAATAAAAACAGACGAAAATTAAAAATAGACGAAAGATAAAAATATACTAGATATTAACAAAAATAATTATTTAGACTGAATATTAATTTAAAAATAAATAATCAGGATAACTTTTTCGACTTTTTTCGACTTATTTAAAAAAATTACGACTTTTTTTACTTTTCTTCCAAATATTGCAATAATTTTTAGTATAAAATGCAACTTATTAATAAATTTTCTAATTAAATTTTCGAAATTTACAATTAAGAAAAGTTTCAATAATTGAAATTTTATAAAATTTAATTGAAAGTAATTGATTTTTTTTCAAAGCGTTTATAAAAATTTTTGAAAATCAACTTTTGAAGAATTTTAATTGCAAATTTTAAAAATAATTGAAATTGAATTCAATTTTAATTGAATTCCTCGAAAGAATTCAAATTCTAAAAAAAATTTTAATATATTTCGAATAAATTCAATTATTTTTATAAATAGTAAAATTCTTCGCAAAAATTCAATTATTTTTATAAATACAGTAAAATTCTTTGCAATTTTACTGATTGTCAGGAATATTGATAAACTGAAATTTGTGACCACCCTGATAATAGAAAAATTTTACTAAAAAATATGAAAATATAAAAATATGAAAGTTTACGGAAAATGGGTAAAATTTATGAAATTTAATAATTTAAAAATCAAGTAATTAAGTAATTTAGTTTATCAATTTCCCTGACAAATTTATGAAATTTAATAATTTAAAAATTAAGTAAAATTTAGTTTATCAATTTCCCTAACAATTTACTGATTGTCAGGGAAATTGATAAACTGAAATTTGTGACCACCCTGATAATAGAAAAATTTTACCCTTCACTGTGATGCGATTATTTGCCAGTTCTTCAGACGTGATAAATTCTTGCGTTTTCGTTTCTTGCGCATTTTCACTATCTTCGGATGTTTTAACATCGGTTTTATTAGCTGGAGAAAAGAGGCCAAAACCTCCTTCTTGCACATCGCTCACATGGAAAGTTGTTGATTCAGATGAAGGCATATTGCCACTTATTTTTAATTCAAGTTTTTTCGGTTCATTTTTGTTTACTGATTCGAATAAATCCTCTGGCCTCAATGGCCGTTGATTGGAGGTGGAAGCAGCAATGAGTTGCTTTTTAGGATTCACAAACTTTGGAATTTTCAATCTTTTAGTTGACGAGGGCCTCTTTCTCTTCATTGGAATGATATTCTGTATTTTTCCACTTGGCTCCTCTTCGGATTCAATTTCCGATTCTGATTCTTCCACTTCGTCTAGTTCCTGTTGTTCTAAATTTTGAGAAGTTGTTTCTTCAAAACCAAAAATATTTTTGTACTGCTCCACATTGTATGATTCCTTTAGTAGTGGGAAATTTAGTTCCATTTCCTCAAATGGCGGGGGTAAATTCATTCTGTTCATTAAATGCAATACCTACGAATGTAAAATTGAATTATTTTTACTTTATTGTACATTTTTTTATTTTACTGAACGTTTTTAGGTTCATTACAAAAAAAACAATTGAATCAAAATCACTCACCTGTGTGTAAAACATCGGTTCCTTAATCAATTGAATCGCAATTCTCAATAAAGTTTCCCTCGTGGGTGCAGGATATTTGTAAGTAATATTAGGATTAGGTGGCTGAGTAAAGACATTGCTTCCCGTCCAACTGTTTAATTTTTTAAGAAAATTTTCGAGATGCACTTTTTCAGAAGTCTCCTTCTTCACCTCTTCCTCGTCAGCTTTTTTACTACTATCAGTCTTTGTATAATCAGAACTTATTGATTTCTTGGCAAATTCAATTGATAATCGATGACCTTTTACTTCTAATTGATGAAGGCGTAGAAATGCCTCGGTGGCAATTTCCTTAGAGAAAAATTCTGCAAAAGTTATCGTAAACTTTGGCGATTTTCTTATTGTCTTTGTTTTTATTGCATTGAACTTTTTAAGTAATTCATCGCGTCGTTCGTCGGTAAGCGTTGGTGGCAAATGCAAAATTCGAAGAGTTTTTGAAGACTGAAAATAGTTGAAAAACTATAGTAAAATTATAGAGGAAAATAAAACTAAAAATAAATATTCTAAATCGCCCAAATAGTACAGTATTGAAAAAATTAATTGATATTGTATAGAAAATTCAATAAATAGTAACAATATATAAGTAAATATTGAAAAATTAATATAAATATTTAATATTATCATGAAAACAAGTATATAAATTGCAAAAATAAATTTTTAGTTTTTAGAATTAAAAACAATTTTTTAGGTTAGGTTTGAGCAAAATAAATTTTAAATAAAGATGATAAAATTATTTGCCGGATTTAATTCGATAATATTATGGAAGACTTACCACTTCTGTCATATTGATTTTCAATAATGATATTTACAAAATAAAGGAGATAATTAATTAATTATTAAAACATAACTCTGACGTTTACGGTGCATAAACCATTGCAGTGTTTGCATTGGCAAATTCCTGTTGCGTAGTGTGACCAACCAATAGAAACTTGGCGCGCATTTTGAAAAACACAACAGAAATTAACTATTTCGATCAATTTTTTAATTATTCTAATCAATTCTAATAAAATATTTTCGTAAATTTAAAATAAGTAATGTAGGAAAATATTTTTTCATTACATTTACAAAATAACTCGAAATTTCTGTGATTTATCTAAAAAGTTGCGAATTTTTCGCCGATGATAGCATGCGCGCGCCGTAAAATAACATTTTTTTTTTATCAAATAAATATTTCCCCTGTATGCAATAAACAATGTTGATATAAACTTTTACAACCTGTGATAAAATAAAAAATAAAAATTGTAAAAGTCGAGTGGCAAAAAACGTTTTTCGATAGTGTAAAAAAGAAAAAGTTATTTTTTGCAAACAATTTGAAAGTTATATTCCTCCGCGGTTGTCATGGTAACCGCATATAGGAACTACTTTTAGATGTTCATTTATTCGAACAGGTCTCTTCCATTCTGCCATTGTATGACCCGGCGATTTCCAAGTCAAGATTTACATATTTTACAAGTAAAATATCGATGAAATGGTGGATTTTGTGTTGTGAATTGACGACGTAATATAATCGTGAAGTGAATAAATTTTTCATTTCAATAATTCGGATTCGTTTAGCAATAATTATCGATTTCCTATAATACGAAAAGGAGGGTGTTGAACTTGATGTCTTTGGTGTGTTTGCTCATTGACTGTTAACAGAATTTTTCCCAATCGTCATGTAAGTACAAAATGACATTGTTCACTTGATTAAAAATATGAAAACTTCTCTCAAAATGTCGCGAATTCAAGTTGCAGTTTGCAATCAAGTTGCGTTATTTTTTATGAAATCGGCCATTTTTTTAATGTCTTGTCATGTATATAGGTTTAATTTTGGATTACGTATTCACTAATCAATAGTTTATTGTCACAAACTATTATATTATTGATACACTCTCTTGCACTTTATCTGCAAAGTATATATACGTTCAGGCCATAAAGTTACATAACTTGGAAGTCAGCTGTTTAAAAAGAAAAATATGTATTGTAAAAAATTTTATTGCTTATAAACATTAGAAACTCACGTTCTTTGCGAATTGACAATCCATATTGCAGTACATTATGTAAAAAATATAAAAATAATAATAATAATTAATAATATAAATATATTTTATACAAATAAAAAATGAAATTGAATTTAATGAAAATATATTGAAAATAAAATTTTGAAGTTTTTGCGATAGAATTTGGAATATAATTTAGAATATTAACGATGTTTTCTTGTTTTTTTAGGTTTATTCGCGAGAACAGGAATCAAGGAAGTAGTCGAGGTGGCAGAGGTAGAGGCAATGGACGAGGTGGAGGTCGAAATGTCAGAAACGAAAGCAGTCGTGGAGGTGTCAGGGGAAAATTCAATCCTCGAGGTGCAAGTCAATCAAATCGTGGCGGTATTAATAAACCAAAAACTCATGGAGAATCTCTACAAAAATTAAATTGGGATTTAGGATCTTTGGAGACGATACGAACTAATTTCTACAGTGAACATCCGTCTGTGCGAAATAGGTATCAATAAACTAACATTTTTCACAAAGTGTCGAATTAAAATAATTTTTTTTATAATTTATTTTGTATATTAATTATATTACATATTGTCTTTAATATTGTACGCATAATTTCATATAATTACGATTGTAAATTGATATTGTAATTAACGTGATAATTTTTAGGTCTGAAGAGGAAATCCAGTATTTTCGTAAAGAGGCAAAAATAATAGTGAAAGGGAATAATATTCCAAATCCAATTCAGTACTTTGAAGAGGGAAATTTTCCGCCTTATGTAATGGATGCAATAAGGAAACAGGGATTTTCTCAACCGACACCCATTCAAGCGCAAGGTTGGCCAATTGCTTTGAGTGGAAGAGACCTCGTCGGTATCGCTCAGACTGGATCTGGAAAAACACTTGGCGTAAGAATTTCAATTTTCTTTCTAATTCCTTTAATCCTAAAATTTTATCTTATTTTTTTCTCTTTTGTAGTACATTTTGCCTGCTATCGTTCACATAATTAACCAACCGCGGCTGAATTTAGGTGAGGGTCCAATTGCCTTAGTTTTAGTACCAACACGAGAATTGGCGCAACAAATCCAAGAAGTGGCTAACGATTTCGGCGAATCTGCGTCAGTGAGAAATACTTGCATTTACGGAGGTGCACCCAAGGGACCACAGGCTCACGATTTAGAAACTGGTGTCGAAATCTGCATTGGCACTCCCGGACGATTGATTGATTTTCTAGAAAAGGGAAATATTAACTTAAGAAGGTAATAAAATCATAACAATCAAAACAATTATATTAATAGCAGGCATCACAGTTGGTCCCCTTTTGTCCCCTTATTTCAATTTTATCACCTTTTACACCTTTTTTTGACGATTTGTCACTTTTTTCCCCATTTTTGCTAATTTGTTGTCCCCCTTTTCACCTTTTTCTAATCAAAAATAAACAAGTTTTTCTTTTTTTGAAACCTTTTTCAAAGTATAATCATAAAATTTTAACTCAATGTTATATAGAATTCGGTGAGTTTTATTTTTGATTTAGATTATAACTTAGAAATTATTTAATGAATAATTTTATTTATACAGTTGAAAATTAATTGAATTTTAAAATAGTTGCGTTTACAATTTTCATAAATAGATGAAGTTCAAAACATTTTAATTTCAAATTTTTTAAAATTCCAACTTTGAATGAATTTTATTAGAAATTCTAAAGAACTTAAATTTTTGCAAAAATTTTTAAAATTTAAATTATTCTGAAATAAGTTAAATTTTTTAATATATAATATTTAATTAATTAATAAAAATAAAGAAATTAACTAGGAATTTTAGTTAAAAACACTAAAAAAAATTTGAATTTTGAAGAAGTTTCAAATGATTGCAAAAATTCAATTATTTTCAAAAATAATAAAATTCTCCGCAGAAATTCAATTATATTAAAAAATTTAAAGAAATTCTTGTTAAAATTTCAATTCTCTTTATAAATAATAAAATTCTTCTTCGAAATTCAATTATTTTCAAAAATTTTAATGAAATTCTTGGCAAATATTCAATTATTTGCAAAAATTTTCCTAAATTTAATGATATTCAATATCTACTATTTTAATAAAATTCTCCAAAAGAATTCAATTATTTAAAAAAAATGTTATTAAAATTCTACGCAAAAGTTTAATTATTTTCATAAATAATAAAATAATTTCACAGGAATTCAATTATGTATTTATAAATTTCTTTTTAATTTCTTCGTAATAACTCCATTACTTTCATAAATAATGAAAAACAAAAGTCTTGATAAATAAAATTCTTCAGAAAAATTCAATTATTATTATCATAAAGAACAAAGTTCTTCGCAGAAATTCAATTATTTTCAAAAATAACAAAATTTTTAGCAGGAATTCAATTATTTATAAATTTTTTAAAAATTTTATCTCAATAATTCAATTTTTTTCATAAAAAATAAAAATTTCACAGGAATTCAATTGAGGCCTTGGATCCAATAACTCGCCCGACGCTCGAAGGCACGCGCTAATACCAGTCGGGTAGCAGTGAGTGGCCCAGAGGCGCTCACTGCTCACTGACTGGCAGTTGCGCGTTCCTCCGAGCGTCGGGCGAGTTATTGAATCCAAGGCCTCAATTATTTATAAATTTTTATAAATTTCTTCACAATAATTCAATTATTTTCATAAATAATAAAAATTTCCCAAGAATTCAATTATTTATAAATTTTTTATAAATTTCTTCTCAATAATTCAATTATTTTCATAAATAATAAAAATTTCACAGGAATTCAATTATTTATAAATTTTTATAAATTTCCTCACAATAATTCAATTATTTTCATAAATAATCAAACTCATCGCAGAATTTTAATTATTTAAATAGGGTAACTGCACCAATTGCCGAGGGTGCTCCAATTGTCGAGGATAATAATTTTCTTTTTTAGATAAATAGTATAATATATAATATTTAAGAACAAAAAAAATTTCTAAATAATCTTTGTATTTTCAACTGTATATTTATATATACAAATTTCGTAGCGATTCTACTAAAATAATTATTTAATTAATATTATAATTCACTGCTGTGAAATTTACACGAATCTCCATTTTCTTAATACTTCAGGTTGATTAAAACAGATTTTTATAAATGCAAATTAAACGTATTTATAATGACTTTTGTGTACAAAATTATTATTATAATTTTGTACACGAACTAAATTAATTTTGTATGCATGTTTTTTTGTTAAAAAAAAATATTTAATATTTTTTAAAAGCAAATCATCGGTATTTGGTTCCTTTTTTTTGACAGTTCCATTTTTCGAGGAAATGACTTGAAAATTGGTGTAGTCACTTTTTTCGCTGATGCACCATTTATCGATGGTTAAGTGTTTATTTACTAAACGTCAAACATAAATGCCAAACATTTATAGGTACAGAGAAAAAGAAAAAAAATGCTCAAAAAATTTACAACCAACAGAAAATAATCAACCAAAAAAACGAGGAAAAAAGACCGAAAAAAAATTAATAAAAAAATGCATTATTTAAAACTAAAAAATTTTGTACTATAGTTTAATTATAATTAACCATTATATTTACAGTTCGTAATAAAAGTTTATTTTATTCGTTTACAAATTTAATGTGACTTAAATTAATTTATTTTTTCAATTAATGTCTGATTAACAAAATTGATTAAATTTAATTAACTTATATTTATAAAAGTTTAAAAAACAGTTAAGTAATTTTCTGTCCTGTATCATCTACTATAAAAATGTTTTATATCGATATTATAAATTATTCAATTATAGTTAAATAAATATATTTGTTTTCTGGTAATGTTCTATAATATTTTTATCGAAAAAATAAATATCTACTCGATTTTCTAATATCTGTACAGGTTAATTGTTAGGTTATATTGGGTTGTATGTTTAAAAATGTCATACCCTCGACAATTGGAACAGACCCTCGAGAAATTAGCACAAGACCATCGACAAATGGTGCTTTTGCTCGATTGACTTTTAAATATATTTTTTGCTTAACAATTTAGTTTATATTAAAAAAATAAATATGAATATTAAACATTATTAGATCCTTCGTCCAAATATACAAAAATCAAATTTTAAAGTGCATTTACTTCCGAGAAAAAAAATGTCAAAGTCACATGTTGCCTAAAACCCTCGACAATTGGTACAGTTATCCTATTTGTCGATAAAATTCTTTATGAGAATTCAATATTAAGAAACATTTAAATATTGAATGTAAAATTTCACATAATAATTTAATATTAAAAGCATTATAGCGTGAATTTTTATAAATAATTGAATTTTTAAAAAGTTTCAAATTGAAATCTTTGAAAATCTGAATTTTTCATATTTTTAACTAACAATTCTGTAGAATTAATTTTTTTCAAAAAGTTTCATTGAAATTATTCGAAGTTTTTATTTTAAAATATAGTTTAATTGAAGAATTTACGAATAATTGATGAAATTTTGTAAAATTTAATTGTAAACAAATACATTTGAAAATTCTCAGAATTTTTTTTTTTAAATTATAAATAATTTATTTAAAGAAGAATTTTAGTTAAAAATTCTAGAAAATAAAAATTGAATTGAAATGATGAAAATAATTTTGAAGAAGTTACAGTAAAAATATTTCTTACAGTAGAAAATAATGATCTTAGGTAGGGAAAAATTTTTGTGACAACTCTGATTATAATCGAATCATTTTTAAAAAATTTTATAGAAGCTATATGACAAAAATTTGGAATTATATATGCAAGTTGTATAAACAAATAAATTTTTGTCCCCTTTTTTGAAGAAAAAAATCCCCCTTTTTACTTTTTTTGAGGAAAAAGGATACTGTGATGAATGTAATACTTTTTAGTTCCTTTTCGTTAATACTTTTGTTTAATTCCCAGATGCACGTACCTAGTGCTAGACGAAGCAGACAGAATGCTCGATATGGGTTTCGAGCCTCAAATTCGCAAAATAATAGGACAAATCCGACCGGACAGACAAGTTTTAATGTGGTCAGCGACATGGCCAAAAGAAGTGCGAAATCTCGCCGAGGAATTTTTAACCGACTACATTCATTTGAATATTGGCTCTCTGAATTTGTCCGCGAATCACAATATCATTCAGATTGTTGATGTCTGTCAAGAATCGGAAAAAGATTTCAAATTGATAAGATTGTTACAAGAAATAAGTACCGAACAGGAAAATAAGACAATTATATTCGTTGAAACTAAGAGAAAAGTTGATGATATTACGAAAAATATTGTACGTGACGGATGGCCGGCTTTAAGTATTCACGGAGATAAGAATCAACAGGAAAGAGATCATGTTTTGCACGAGTTTCGCAGTGGACGAGCAGCAATTCTAGTTGCGACTGATGTTGCCGCTAGGGGTTTAGGTTTGTTACAGAAAAAACAAAGTCGAACAAAAAAAAAAACAAAAAACAAATGAAATAAATAGGAAATTGGCAACAATTGTTGGATTAGCCAGTGATGCGTTATAAATTGAAATTCAGTAACAAAAACCAAACTTAATTTTAAAAAAACTTAATGTCTGATTCTGTGATTAATTTTCAAGTTGTTTCAAGTTGCTTCAAGCTGCTTCGTTAATTTTTTTTAAAATTTTTTTAGTATTTAATAATAATTGAACTTATGATGTTTGCTTGCATGTCGCAAAAATTCTAGAAATGTACCTAAAAAAAGGCAATGACAGTTAAGTGGTTTTTCTTTTTCAGAGGCACAGAGTTTCCTTAAAGTGGTGTACTGCCAATTTTCGGCAGAAACGACTTATTTTTTCTTCCTTCATTTCTTTAGCTGTACTCTGTACACATTTTCTTTGTCCAAGAAATTACCACATTATGATGATTTTCTCTTAAGGTAATTTCTTAACGTAATTTCTTAACGTATCAAGAGCGATCATTTAAAAACTAATATACATTTCTAGAAAATATATTTCACTTATTTATTATCTATTAAAGACATGCCAATAGCAAAAATAACTTTTTTTTTCTAATAATCTAAGTCAGACATAGTATAAAAAATTAATGCACGCAGGTCTAAACCGTAAAATGCTGCCTCTATTCCAAAGCACTTAATGAAAGGGGAACATTTAAAATGAGGCATACTCTGCAATCTTTGCTGTTTTGATAATTTTAGTATTTTGTTTTGTTTGTTACGAATTATTTCTACTTGATTTTTTCACAGATGTGGATGATGTAAAATATGTGATCAATTTTGATTATCCATCGTCATCGGAGGATTACATTCATCGTATTGGAAGAACTGGTCGTAAGCATCAAACCGGAACGGCGTACGCTTTCTTTACGACTCAAAATATGAGGCATGCTGGTGATTTAATAGAAGTTTTGCGAGAAGCTGGACAAAGTATTAATCCCCGATTGAGCGAAATGGCAGAAATGGCGAAATCCACTTCTGGTAACAAAGGTAACACATTTATTATAATATAAACAGGGCTCGAACTAAGTCCGTAAATTTGTTTCAAGACCGTAAAAGTCAGTTTTTAAAAAAAAAAAAAAAAAAAAAAGTCCGTAAAGTCATTAATTTGATTGAAAAAGAACGAAAAGTTCGTAAATTGTAAGATATAATTTGGAGAATTTCAGAAAAATTAAAAATGATTGCAGAAATTCAATTATTTTCAAAAGTAATCAAATTCTTCGCAGAAATTCAATTCTGTTTAAAATTTTTTTTAATTCTCGTCAAAATTTCAATTATTTTTAGAAATGACAAAATTCTTATCCGAAATTCAATTATTTTCAAAAATTTTCATAAAATCCTTGGCAAAATTTCAATTATTTTCAAAAATTTTCCTCAAATTCAATAATTTTCAATATCAACCATTTTGAATTAATAAATTAATATTAATAAAATTTTCCAAAAAAATTCAATTATTTAAACTATAAACTAATTTTAATAAAATTCTACGTAAACATTTAATTATTTTCATAAAATAAAAATTTTAACAGGAATTCAATTATTTTTAAATTTTTTATAAATTTTTTCGCAATAATTCAATTATTTTCATAAATAATAAAATTTTTACAGGGATTCAATTATTTGCGTAAATAATAAAATTTTCTTTAGGAATTCAATTATTTTTAATATAATTTTAAAAAAATTTCTCGAAAAATGTAACTATTCTTAAAAATTTTATTAAAATTATTCAAAAGAATTCAATTATTTAAAATTTTTTAAAAATAAAAAATTTTTAAAAAAAATTTATTTAAAATGGAATTTTAGCTAAAATTTTAGATTATAATTGAATATTAAAAGCATTCTAGCTTGAATTTTTAGAAATAATTAAACATTGAAAAGGTTTCAAATTAAAATTTTTGAAAATTTGAATTTTTCATACTTTTAACTAAAAATTGTGTAGAAGAATTAATTTTTTTAAAAAGGTTTATTTGAATTTTACTTGACATTAAGTTTTTGAAGTTTTTATTTTTCTAATATGTCTAATATATATTTAATTGAAGAATTTGCGAAGAATGGAAATTTTGTAAAATTGAATTGTAAACAAATAAATTGAAAAATTCTCAAATAATTTTTTCAAAAATTATTACAATTAATGGGTTTATAGAAGAATTTTAGTCAAAAACACTTAAAAAAATTGAATTTTGAAGAAGTTGAAGATTATTGCAGAAATTCAATTATTTTTATAAATAATGAAAAATTCACAGGAATTCAATTATTTATAAATTTTCATAAATTTCTTCACAATAATTAAATTATTTTCATAAATAATAAAAATTTCCCAAGAATTCAATTATTTATAAATTTTTTATAAATTTCTTCGCAATAATTCAATTATTTACAATTTTCATATAAATTTCTACACAATAATTCAATTATTCACAAATTTTTTATAAATTTCTTCTCAGTAATTCAATTATTTTCATAAATAATAAAAATTTCTCAGGAATTTAATTATTTATAAATTTCTTCACAATAATTCAATTATTTTCATAAATAATAGAAATTCCCCAAGAATTCCATTATTTACCATTTTTTTTATAAATTTCTTTACATTCATTCCATTATTTACTTTCTAAATTTCTTCTCAATAATTCAATTATTTTCGTAAATAATAATAAAAATTTCACATGAATTAAATTATTTATAAAATTTTAAAAGTTTTTTCACATTAATTCAATTATTATCATGAATAATAAAAATTCTCCAAGGATTCAATTATTTACAATTTTTTTTATAAATTTCTTTGCAATAATTCAATTATTTACAATTTTTGTTATAAATTTTTTCGCAATAATTCAATTATTTACAATTTCTTTGATAAATTTCTTCACAGTAATTCAATTATTTACAAATTTTTTATACATTTCTTGACAATAATTCAATTATTTTAATAAATAATAAAAATTTCACAGGAATTCAATTATTTATAAAATTTAAAAAATTTTTTCACTTTAATTCAATTATTTTCATGAATAATAAAAATTTCATAGGAATTCAACTATTTTCATAAATAATTAAACTCATCGCAGAATTTCAATTATTTTTAATACAATTTTAATCAAATTTCTCAAAAAAATGTAATTATTGTTACAAATTTTATTAAAATTCGTCGAAAAAAATCAATTTCTTAAAAATTTGTTGATAAAATTTTTTAAGAGAAAGGAATTTTAAGAAACATTTAATTATTTAATAAACTATTTATGTATCTAAATAATTGAATTCTTTTAGAATTTTTTTATTAAAAATGGTTTTAAAAATGAATTTCAGTTAAAATTTTAGATTGTAATTGAATATTAAAAGCAATATAGCTTGAATTTTCAGAAATAATTGAATTTTGAAATTAATTTTTTTAAAGAAGTTTAATTGCATTTTTTTATATTAATTGGAGTTTTTATTTTTTAATATGCATTTAATTGAATAATTTAGGAGTAATTGAAGTTTTGTAAAATTGAATATTGTAAACAAATGTATTTAAAAATTTCCAAAGAACTTTTCCGAAAATTATTAAAAAATAATTGATTTAAAGAAGAATTTTAGTTAAAAATTCTAGTAAATAATAATTGAATTGAAATGATGAAAATAATTTTGAAGAAGTTACGGTAATAATATTGTAATAATATAATATTAATGATTTTTTCACTGGGCCATCTTTAATTATTATAAAACATGAAGAAATCGATCACTCCGAGTCGAAGACTCGGAGTTATCGATATCTTCATGTTTTATATGTTATGAAAAATTTAATTTTTAGTTTTAAGTAAAGTGTTCTTTTATTTGCCTCGGACTGGTTATATTTTTGTCAGTAATTGAATTGGTCCGTATAATTTTTCATTTTTAGTCCATAAATTTCGTATTTTTAAAATACTTTCACTGCTTCGAGTCTTGTAAAAATAATATTTGAAAAATATAACTAAAGAAAAACAATTTTTCAGCTAACAAACGCTTTGGAGGAAATTCGTCGCAATTCAAAGAAAGTGACAGCAAACGTGGAGGATTCGATGGTAGAGGAAGAGGACGAGGCAATAGAGGTCGAGGAGGCGGAAGTAATCGTGGTGGGAATTCCTATCAATCAAGACCAGCCACCACATTCACTGGATCCAATTACAATAATTACAAGCCAACATATTCAAATACAGGATATGACAACAATGCGAAAAAAAATTACGGACAAAGCTATAATTTTCAAGGCTACGGTGGGTCAAATAATTACCAACAATACAGAGACACGTCGTACTAAGAATTTAGAAATTCTAAATATGTTCACACAAAACTTTTTCCTTAAAGACAAAAAAGAAATAGGGGAAAAAAGTGACTTAGCTATATCCATAATTATCGTTCTATCAATAAGGAATTGCGCGCACGCAATGAATTTTTATCGTCCAAAAAAAAAAAAACTTGTTCTCTCACTTTAATTTTATTGCATATCAAAAAACTTTGCAATTTCATATTTCACACAGTCCAAAGATTAGACTTTAAAAAGAAAAAAAAGTAAGATTAATTATATTAAAATTTCGATTTTTTTTCTTTTAATTTAGATAGTCTTGCTAAAAATATAAGTGCAATTAAACATTTTTAGATATAATTGTGATGACGAGCTATATTAGAAGATTTAGAGGATTATTATGAAAAATGAAAATGAGTTACAAGTATAGTACTTGT
The DNA here is from genome assembly GCF_015476425.1 of Leptopilina heterotoma. Lineage (NCBI taxonomy): Eukaryota > Metazoa > Arthropoda > Insecta > Hymenoptera > Figitidae > Leptopilina > Leptopilina heterotoma. The sequence continues at coordinate 106,605 of NW_025111055.1, forward strand.
AGATCTTTATTGTATGTATCTATCTAATTTTCTTTCTTTTTTTAGAAACATTTTCATTATTGATAATGATTTCAAATTCAAATATTATCAATATTGATTATTGATAATTGATAATATTTTTCAAGTGTTTAGCTACTTGAAGAAAAAGTATTTTGTTTGCAAAGTTCAGTATTATCATTATTAATAATGATAGTTTTTTAATAATTGGCTTAAATTTCTGTTATGTTGTTAGTTAGATTATAATATTTACGTTAATTCCGAATATCATTTGTTGTTTGTCGTTATTTAATTTAATTCACTTGAGATAATATATTAAAGTATTGAATAAGAGGAGAATTATCATCAATTTGTAAAGTAAATTGACAGTTGTTTTTAGATCTCTAAATTACAATTTGATGCATATTGAATGTTATCCTAAGTTTATGAAGATAGTTTTAAATCTCTAAAATTGAAAATAATTATAGCACAACGATTTTTTTGTTTGTTTTCTATAAATGAGAAAAAAGGATTAGCATCGAGTGTGAAATATAATTGATGCATCTATATATTGTTAGGATACTACTTTCTGTGATCTATTAAATTAAGGATCTCTCAAAGTATTTACATCCAATTTTTGTGATTTATCTTAACAAAATAAAGTTGACTTTCCAAAATAATGTTGTAAATGATATAATAATAAAAATTCATTTTCAATTCATTCAATCATTCGACTTTGTATTTAATTAACAATTTTCAGAGCTTAGAGATTCGTAAATTTCAAATTAGTAATAAATTGTAAATTTAATAAGATATTAATTTTTTTTTACTTTTCAAGTATTAATCTAGTTTAGAGAATGGAGCAAGAATGGAGAGAACAGAGAAGTTTAGGAAATGCCAGAAGATGTCGCGCTTGTTCCCTTTCCTGTCTGTGCTGTGCATTCCATCTTTTATACAGCTTGGAGACGCGCAAGTTTATTCTATTAAATATTTATTGAAAATTTCATTATAAACCAAGGAGGACTTGAATCGAAAATTACAAATCTTCTGAATGACAATGTGAGTATTGGTTATTTTCTATTTTTCTCCCCCTTCGTAAATTTAGTCAAATTGATGACTGTGTTGCATTGTTGCCATTCGGTGTCCATGTTGGTTGTGTATATACACTTGCAATTATTGACGTAATTTTTAAATGGAAACAATTTTCAGAAGCTGCGAGTTTAAAAACTTATGACGATCTGTAATTTTGAAATAATTCCCTTTTTTATAATTATGAGCTGAGATTATATTGTATTCTTTTCTATATCTAATCATTAATCTATCAATTTAATATAATTATGTTAATTAGTTGCGAATCAACGCTAATAGAAAATGTTTTTTAAATTCAAGTCCTATATTTTTAAATCGTTTCGAATAGTAGTTCTAAATTAAATAGTTATTCTGTTTTTATGTTGGAATTTTTGCCAGATTATTGATTTTTAAAGGGGGGGGAGGGTATTTTGAAAAAGGTGTGCCGTGTCCGGGAGAGAAAAATTCATAAAAAAATAAAGATCCATCAGAAAAGATGAATGTTTGATAAATAATAAAAATTTCACAGGAAATTATTTACAAATTTTTTATAAATTTCTTCGCAATAATTCAATTATTTTCATAAATAATAAAAATTTCAGAAGAATTCAATATTATTTACAAATTTGTTATAAATTTCTTCGCAATAATTCAATTATTTTCATAAATAATAAAAATTCCACAGCAATTCAATTATTTATCAATTTTTTATAAATTTCTTCACAATAATTCAATTATTCTTATAAGCAACAAAAATTCCTCAAGAATTCAATTATTTACAATTTTTTTTATAAATTTTATCACACTAATTATATTATTTTCATGAATAATAAAACTCATCGTACAATTTCAATTACTGTTTATAAAAATTTATTCAATTTGCTAGTATAGTTGTACCTATAGTAAATTATTCTTAAAAATTTTATTAAACTTCGCCAAAAGAATTCAATTATTTAAAAATTTGTTGATAATATTTTTTAAGAGAATTCAATTTTAAGAAATATTCAATTATTCAATAAATTATTCATTTTTGTATTTAAATAATTGAATTCTCGTAAACTTTTCTAAGAAAAATTGATTTAAAACGGAATTTCAGTTAAAATTTTAGATAATAATTGAATATAAAAAGTATTATAGTGTGAATTTATAGAAATAATTGAATTTGAAAAGGTTTCAAATTATATTCTTTAAAAATCTGAATTTTTAAAATTTTTATTTAACAATTTTTATAGAATTAATTTTTTTTGGAAAATTATATGTAATTGGATTTTTTTTAAATTGTTTCAAATTTTTATTTTATAATATATATTTAATTGAAGAATTTACGAATAATCGAAATTTTTGATAAAATTGAATTGTAAACAAATGGATTTGAAAATTCTTAAAGAACTTTTTTCAAAATTATTAAAAATTATTGATTTAAAGAATAATTTTAATTAAAAATTCATAACGTATTTTATGGATGGTCCCTAATAATAATATAAAAATAGTAATAATAATAATCAATATTATTAATAATTTCAATGACATTAAAACGAACTATTTTTCGCAGGGCGTACAGAGATCGCGATCGTGGTGTCGACAGAAGAGGTGGAACCGGTGGAGGACGTGGCGGTAGTCGTGGAATGGGTGGAAGTCGTGGGGGAAGAGGAGGAAGCCGAGGAGGAGGTGATGGGGGCAGCAGTGGAAGATTTGGAAATCGCGATGGTGGTGGTGGCGGCGGTGGTGGTAATATTGGAGGAAGTAGATTTGGCAGTGGTGGAGGAATGGGAAATCGCGACAGTGGATTTGGTAATAATAATTTTAAAAATCGTCAACCTGGTGAACGTCTACGTAAGCCACGTTGGGATATGGGTTCACTGCAACCATTCAGAAAAGATTTCTATCAACCACATATGAATGTCTCCAATCGAAGTATGCATTCCGTTGATTCCTATCGTTCAAATAAGGAGATCACAGTCAAAGGCAATAATATACCGGGTCCAAATGTCTACTTTGAAGAGGGTGGCTTTCCCGATTATGTTCTAAATGAAATTCACCGACAGGGATTCGGTGAACCGACTGCAATTCAAGCTCAAGGTTGGCCAATTGCTCTCTCGGGACGCGATATGGTTGGCATCGCTCAAACCGGCTCTGGCAAAACTCTAGCCTACATTCTTCCCGCTATCGTGCACATTAATCATCAGCCGAGGTTGAATAGAAATGACGGACCGATTGCGCTTGTTTTGGCGCCAACGAGAGGTGGGAATTTGTTTTAAAAAAAATTGTTTTATTTTATTTATTGTTTATAGGCTTCGCACTCATCTACTAAAACCTATTATTTACTACTTTTTTTACATTATGCTACTATTTGGGTACTTTTTATAGTTTTCAGCCACTGAAAGCTACTATTTCTGTTTTTTTCTAGAATTTCCACTACTTTAAATTCACTAATACTAAAAAGCAAAAAACTATTCACAAAAATTATAATTAAATTCTTTAAAACGATTCAATTATTTTCCAAAAATATTCGAAATTCAATTATTTCAATATTTAGTATTTTCATGAAATTTCGAAAAAAAATTCAATTATTTAAAAAAAACTTGGTAAAATTAATCTAAAATTCAATTATTTAACAAAATATTTATACAATTCCCCACAGTAATTTAATTACTTTCACTAATAATAACATTTTTCATGGAAATTCAATTTAAAAAAAATTTTGAATTCGAAGCAAGAATTCAATTATTTTTCATAAATAATAAAACTCATCGAAGAATTTCAATTATTTTTAATGCTATTTTAAATTAATTAATCGAAAAATTCAATTATTTTCACAAATCAAGATTTCCACAAGAATTCAATTATTTAAAATAAAATTTCCATAAGAATACTATATTTCGTAAACAGTAATTATTTAAAGCAATGTTTATAAAATTCTTATAAAGAATTCAATTATTTAAAAAAAACAAATTTTTCACAGAAATTCAATTCTTTTAAACATTTTAACAAAATTTTTCGCAATAATTCAATTATTTTCACAAATAATAAAATTCTTCTCAGGAATACAATTATTTTTGATAATTTTAATACAATTTTAGAGAAATTGCTCAAAAAATGTAATTATTCTTAAAAATTTGAATTCAGTTCCTCAAAAAAATCAATTATTAAAAAATTTTTTTTTTAATTATTTGGAAGAATTCAATTATTTACAAAAATATTAGAATTTTTCACAGGAATTCAATTATTTTCAAATATTTTAATAAACATGTTCGAAAGAAACAAAGTATTTTCAATACAATTCTAATTAAATTTTTTAAAAATAATTCAATTATTCTTTTAGATTTAAATAAAATTCTTTCCAAGAATTCAATTATTTACATAAATAATTTTTCGAAAGAATTCAATTATGTTGATAAAAAATAAAATTATTTCTAAAAATTCAATTATTTTGAAGCATTTTAATAAAATTATTTGCAAAATTCAATTATTCTCATAAATAATAAAATTCTTCTCAGTAATTCAATTTCTTTTGAAAATTTTAATAACATTTTTAGCAAATATTCACTTATTTTTAAAAATAATAAAATTCATCGCAGGATTACAATTATTTTTATTACAATTTTAGAGAAATTTCTAAAAAATGTAATTATTCTTAAAAATTTAATTTTAATTCCTCGAAAAAATCAATTATTTAAAAAAATGTTTTTTTAAATTCTTTGGAAGAATTCAATTATTAACAACAATATTAGAATTTATCACAGGAATTCAAATATTTCAATAAAATTGTTCGAAAGAAAGAAATTATTTTAAATACAGTTTTAATTAAATTTTTTTGAAATAATTCAATTATTCTTTTAGATTTTAATAAAATCTTCCCAAGAATTCAATTATTTTGAGGCATTTTAATAAAATTATTTGCAAAATTCAATTATTTTCATAAATAACAATATTCACCACAAGAATTCAATTATTTTTAAAAATAACAAAATTTTCTACAGAAATTCAATTCTTTTTAATCATTTTAATGAAGTGTTTCGCAATAATTCAATTATTTTCAAATATTTTAATAAAATTGTTCGAAAGAAATCAATTATTTTAAATAGGTACAAATTTAATTAAATTTGTTTTTGAAATAATTCAATTATTCTTTTAGATTTTATTAAAATTCTTCCCTAAAATTCATTTATTTACATAAATAATTTTTCGAAAGAATTCAATTATGTCGATAAATAACAAAATTATTTTGAGGCCTTTTAATAAAATTCTTTACAAACTTCAATTATTTTCATAAATAACAATTTTTATCACAAGAATTTAATTATTTTCGAAAGTAATAAAATTCTTCTAAGAAATTCAATTATTTTAAAAAATTCTAATAAAATCGTTCGCAAGAATACAATTATTGTCAAAAATTTTTATTGAACTTTTTGTAAAATTTTATTATTTTTAAAAACTTTTTGAAATTTCATTATTTTCAATATCTACTATTTTCATAAAATTTTCAAACAGAACTTAAGTAATTAAAACCTTTTTGTAAAAATCTCTTTAAGAATTCAATTCTTTTCACGAATAATACCATTTTCTCAAGAATTCAATTATTTAAATTAGAATTTGCATAAAATTAGTCGAAAGAAATCAATTATTTAAAATTTTTTATAAAATTCTTCGTCAGTTTTGTGAAGTGTCTAAAACAAGTTTTTTTGGTCGTCAAGTTTAATTTTTCGATAGCTACTTTTTTAAAATTAATTATTGAGTGCGAAGTCTGTGTTTATAGAAATAGCATTTTTACTAAAATATTTACTTTCAGAACTGGCTCAACAAATTCAGCAAGTGGCGTCAGATTTCGGCGCCTCGTCCCAAGTGAGAAACACCTGTATATTCGGAGGGGCTCCCAAAGGACCCCAAGCCAGAGATCTAGAGCGCGGAGTGGAAATTTGCATAGCAACACCCGGACGTTTAATAGACTTTTTAGAGCGAGGGACAACAAATCTTCGTCGTTGCACGTACCTAGTACTGGACGAAGCAGACAGAATGCTCGATATGGGTTTCGAGCCGCAAATTAGAAAAATAATTGAACAAATCAGACCCGATAGGCAAACGCTCATGTGGTCTGCGACATGGCCAAAAGAAGTGAGAAATCTGGCCGAGGAGTTTTTAACCGAATACATTCAAATCAACATTGGCTCACTGCAATTGGCGGCAAATCACAATATTCTACAGATTGTCGATGTCTGCGAGGAGTATGAGAAGGAGGGAAAACTAATGAAACTCCTGGAGGAAATCTCCAATGAACCGGAAAACAAGACAATCATCTTTGTGGAAACTAAGAGAAAAGTCGATGATATAACGAGGGCTATTAATAGGTACGGATGGCAGGCAATAGGTATTCATGGGGATAAGAGTCAACAAGAGAGAGATTACGTTTTAAATCGTAAGTCAAATTTTTATTTCTACTGTTTATTAGATAACAGGGTGAACGTTGGACCAGGAAATAATGAAGCTTAATGCTGTAAAAGAGAAGAAAAAATATTAAATTTTAAGAAATTTGTTTTTTTTTTAATTTTTGATCATTTTTAATAATTTTAAATTTTATACCAAAGGGTGAAGACTATTAAATAAGTAAAGTGCTTTTGAAGAGCCCAAAAATAATGAAGCTTAATGGCGTAAAAGAGAAGAAAAAATGTTGAATTTTAAAAAAATTGGGTTTTTGAATTTTTGATGATTTTTAATAATTTTAAATTTTTTCCCAAAAAGTGGAGATTTTTATTAAATAAATGAAGTGTTTTTGAAGAGCCCAAAAATATTGAAGCTAAATGGCGTAAAAGAGAAGAAAAATTGTTGAATTTTGAAAAAATTGGGTTTTTGAATTTTTGATGATTTTTAATAATTTTAAATTTTTTACCAAATTGATGGAGATTATTAAATAAATGAAGTGTTTTTGAAGAGCCCAAAAATAATGAAGCTAAATACCGTAAAAGAGAAGAAAAATGGTTGAATTTTAAAAAATTCGGTTTTTGAATTTTTTATAATTTTTGACAATTTTAGATTTTTTACCAAAAAGTGGAGATTATTAAATAAGTGAAGTATTTTTCAAGAGCCCAAAAATAATGAAGCTAAATGCCATAAAACAGAAGAGAAAATGTTGAATTTTAAGAAATTCGGTTTTTCGAATTTTTGAAAAAATTTGATAATTTTAAATGTTTTACCAAAGGGTGAAGACTATTAAATAAGTAAAGTGCTTTCGAAGAGCCTAAAAATAATGAAGCTAAATGCCGTAAAAGAGAAGAAAAAATATTGAATTTTAAAAAATTCGGTTTTTTTGAATTGTTGATAATTTTTAATAATTTAAAATTTGTTACCAAATGGTGGAGACTATTAACAGGGTGTTTATCGGTCAAGGAAGTCAGGAAATGTAAGAGAATATGTCAGTTACCATATTTTAGTTTCAAGAAAGCAGAAATAAAATTAGTAAAAAGTCAGGGAATTATTTGCTCAATCCTTGTTAGACACCCTGAATAATATTGTCACAAAAATTATTCTCTAAATTTGAATTATTAAATATTTGAACTAATTAAAATAAAAGTGATATGACATTTCTAAAAAATAATTTTTTAATTCCAAATAGAACGAAAGATTAAAATACAGTAAAATTCTGTTTTTCTTAGAAAATAAATTTTTTTAAATCCGGATTTTGCATTATATTATATTATTAATATAGTTTGAATTTCAAAAAGTTTTCAATTAAAGATTTAAATAGAAAAGTTGAAATTAAATAAAAATTGAATTAAAAATTTTAAACCTAAGTTAGTTTTTTGGAAACATTTTTATTCACAATTTATTGAAATTACTTGTATTTTTAAATATACAAAATTGAATTGGAAAATTTTCAAATTAGTATTCGAAATTTTTATTAAATTGTTTTGTAAACAAGTGGATTTTAAAATAAATTGTACTATATTTCACCTAAAAGTTGAATTTTTTTTTTGTAAAATAATTGAATTTTCAAGGAACTTTCTCAAAAAAATATTTAAAATAATTGAATTAGAGAAGAATTTTAACTAAAGTTTCCAGAAAATAATTATTGAATTGAAATCTGAAAAATAATTTTTGAGAACTTGATTGAATTTTGATTGAATTTTTTTATGACTGGGAAAAATAATTCATGACTGGGACTTTGTTTTTAAGAAAAAAGCGGTCACCCTGTAATTATTATTCTTAATTTGATCTCCACTTTAGGAGATGTTAATTAAATAATATTCCTTTCAGAATTCCGAGGTAGCAGGTCTGCTATTTTAGTAGCAACAGATGTGGCAGCTCGTGGTTTAGGTGAGATTACAAATTTAGAGTAATCGTATGATGTAAGGGTCAGGCTGTGATGGTTATTAATTTAATTAATTACTCGCGTAATTCACAATAGTTGAAATGTGGTATCGGACAACGGCATGTGCCAGACTGAATTGACACTCATATTCCAACAGCGTGAATGCAGTTTAATGGTAAAAATGCTTTTGAAAAGAAATATACATAGATAAAAGGTGAATTGAATTCAACGATTGGATTTTGGATCTCAAGTCTGAGCAAAAGTAAATATTTTTTTCTTTTCTAACAGATTCAAGATTCGTTTTTTTTTTGTCATAGAGGAGAAAAGTGTCTAATTTTATTTATATTAACAATTAGTTTAGGTAGATTCCAGATATCTTCTCAGTCTTGAATAATCTTTTAGTCTCTCGAAAATTCTCTTTCAGTTTCGAAAAAAAAAAATTGAAAAATATTGTTTTTAGAATTCTTGCGCGTTTCGATTAGAATTATTTGCTCTTGAATGTTGAAAAAAATCTGAACTGAAAAGTAATCTGGAATATTTCAGCGAAAACGAATGTAAGTAAAAAAAAAAAAAAAAATAGAGGAGATAATATGAGAGTTGTTACATTTAATTAGAGAGTTTAACATTTTTAATTAATCTGATCAAGGCGTCTTGTCAGTCTGGTAATAACTTGCTGTTCTATATTTTTTTTTTCAGAGGCACATGCGACGGAGTTTTATCAATGATAACAACTCTGGAGAGCTTGATTTGGAATAATTAAAAAAAATGGGGCGTGACTTCGCCCCCTCTCAACAAGCTAATAACGCTGTGCCTCAGCTTCCCGTGCCACTCAAAAAATAATACACTCTCACTCTGTACCTGCGACGGTCCAAAGTATGGAAGTTTTTTTTTAGTGTTAGGGCATCCAACATGAGATGGCCGCAACCTGTGGAGTTTTTTAAAACCCTTTAGCTCAGGTAGTTGACTCATGGCATCAAGTTTCTCTGCAATACTCAATTTTCTTACAAAAAAAAAAGAATCATTTCTGAAAAGAAATCAAAAAAGAATGATTGAGATCATTCTTGATTGAATTCATTCGTGAAATGATTTTCTTTATAAACGATTTCGTTATTTCGTTATAAACAATTTTCTTTGTCAAAAAAAAAGTTTGAATTTATTCTGAAATAATCGAAGAAATTAGATGGAAAATTTAATTGAAATCAAACTCTTTTGTAGATTCTAAGGGATGAGAAAAATTTCTTTGAAATTGAGATTGCAAAACTGTGTCTTGATGCCGAGTGTTTGACAGATTTATAGATGCTGTATTGGTACAGTATGTGCTCCAACTTCAAGAAAACAAGGAACAGATTTTCAATTATCAGGAAAGGTCCATACTTTGGTGCGGGAGAGAAGGGTGTTTGAGTCCCTAAGACTAAATGTTGGAGCTCGCTACCTGTTGAGCGAGACTCCTTGACAACCATCTGAGCTCTGATTCCTCTACATTTTCAAAAAAATGTATTTACATTTCCAGCCTTTGACAAAAACAGGTAATTAAATAATACACTTGCTCTTTGTGGTCAACTTAGCATGTCTCCAGAGTCACAAATAGGATTTAATAATTAGCTGAAAATGTTTTTTTTTCATTATTCATTCATTTCTATTATTCAGTTTTTGTTTATTATTCGGTTTTTATTTTTTATTTATTTCCATCATTCGATTTTTATTATTTCTTTGTTTCTATTTATTCGGTTTTTATTATTTCTTTGTTTATATTTATTATTCGTTTGTTTCTATTTATTATTCGTTTGTCTCTCTTTCTATTTATTAATCCTATTTGTAGACGAATATTTATAACAAAGTTTCTTATGAAATAATATTCTTTTTTTTTCTCACTGCTTGCTTAGTATTCGCTTTCTAAGTTGATTAAAACCACAAAGAAACAAGTAATGCCTTATTTTTGAGTAACTCGAGTTTTTGTGTAGATGTTGAAGATGTGAAATTTGTTATAAACCTGGACTACCCGTCCAACTCGGAAGACTATGTTCACCGAATTGGGAGAACTGGTCGATCGCAACGTACCGGTACTGCTTATGCTTTCTTCACGCCGGCAAACGCACACAAGGCTAATGATTTGATTCAAGTACTTGAAGAAGCAAAGCAGGTGGTTAATCCGAAATTGTACGAATTGTCAAGAAATCCAGGAATGTACAAACGTGAGTCTAAATTTCTTTAAATTACAGGCTTCGCACTTATCTACTAAAACCTACTGTTTACTACTTTTTTTTACGTTATGCTACTATTTGGGCACATTTTTTTATTTCAGACACTAAAAGCTGCTATTTCTGTTTTTTTTTTGAGAATTTCCACTACTTTAAATTCGCTAAAACTAGAAATAAAAAAAATTATCCTCAAAAATTATAATAAAATTCTGTAAAACGATTCAATTATTTTCAAAAAATATTCGAATTTCAATTATTTTCAATATCTAGTATTTTCATAAAATTTCGCAAAAGAATTCAATTATTTTTTTAAAAAATTAATAAAATTCATCAAAAATTCAATTATTTTCATAAAAAATCAAATTTTCACAGGAATTCAATTAATTAAAATAAAATTTTTAGAATATTTACTATATTTCGAAAAAAGTAATTATTTAAAATAATGTCTATAAAATTTTTATAAAGAATTCAATTCTTTTCAAAAATTAACAAAATTTTTCACAGAAATTCAATTCTCTTTAAACATTTTAATAAAATTCTTCGCAAGAATTCAATTATTTCTATAAATAATAAAATTCATCGCAGGATTTTAATTACTTTTAATACAATTTTAGAGAAATTGCTCAAAAAATGTAATTATTCTTAAAAATTTGATTTCAATTCCTCGAAAAAATCAATTATTTACAAAATTTTTTTAAAAAAATTCTTTGGAAGAATTCAATTATTTACAAAAATATTAGAATTTTTCACAGAGATTTAATTATTTAAAAAAATTTTAATAAAATTGTTCGAAAGAAATCAATTATTCTTAATTAGATTTTCATAAAATTCTTTTCAAGAATTCAATTATTTACATAAATAATTATCGGAAAGAATTCAATTATGTCGATAAATAACAAAATTATTCCCTAATATTCAATTATTTTGAGGCATTTTAATAAAATTCTTTGCAAAATTTAATTATTTTCATAAATAACAATTTTCATCACAAGAATTCAATTATTTTAAAAATAACAACATTTTTCACAGAAATTCAATTCTTTTTAAACATTTTAATGAAATTTTTCGCAATAATTCAATTATTTTTATAAATAATAAAATTCTTCTCAGGAATTCAATTTCTTTTGAAAATTTTAATAACATTTTTTGAAGAAATTCAATTATTTTAAAAAATTCTAATAACATCTTTCGCAAGAATTTAATTATTTTCATAAATAATAACATTCTTCTCAGGAATTCAATTATTTTTGATAATTTTAATACAATTCTTAGCAACTATTCAATTATTTTTTATACAATTTAAGAGAAATTGCTTAAAAATGTAATATTTACAAAAATTATTCTTCGAAAGAATTCAATTATGTCGATAAGTAACAAAATTATTCCCGAAAATTCAATTATTTTGAGGTATTTTAATAAAATTCTTTGCGAAATTCAATTATTTTCATAAATAACAATTTTCATCACAAGAATTCAATTATTTTCAAAACAAATAAAATTCTTTAAAGAAATTCAATTATTTCAAAAAATTCTAATAAAATCGTTCGCAAGAATTCAATTCTTTTTATGAATAATACAAATTTCTCAAGAATTCAATTATTTAAATTAGAATTTTCTTAAAATTAGTCAAAAGAAGTCAATTATTTAAAAATTATTTAATAAAATTCTTCGCAAGAATTGAATTATTTTTATAAATATATTTAAAGTCTTTCATGAATAATAAAATTCTTTTGCAAGAATTCAATTTATTAGCAGGATAAGAAAGAAATAAATATTTTTGATAAAAATTAGGAAAATGTCAGGAAAATGAAAAATATGAAATGGAATTTTTTTTCATTTTTCTAGTGTCTAAAACGAGTTTTTTTTTTGGTCGTCAAGTTTAATTTTACGATAACTACTTTTTTTCTACTTTTTTTAGTTTGAAAGCTACTTTTTTTAAAAATTAATTATCGAGAGTGCGAAGTCTGTAAAAATATTTATCACTAGCTCCGAAAAAAATTCTTTCTTCGAAGCAGGTTTTGTTTTCGAAATTTTTGCTGAAATTATTCTGCTTATTTTCAGGTGGCAGATTTAGTGGCGGAAGGTCAAGTGGTGGAGGTAGTCGAGGCGGAAGCAGTCGAGGAGGCAGTAGTCGAGGGGGCACAGGAGGTGGACGAGGAGGAAGCGGTATGCGAGGAGGCCGAGATAATAACGACCGAGGAAGTGGAAGATTTGACCGTGGAAACGCAGGCGGCGGTGATCGAGGGAAATGGGGCGGTGGTGGAAGTTCTGGTAAATTCAAAATCATCCTCCGACTTTCTAAAGCAAAAATATTAATTGTATTAAGTTTCATATCAAAAATATATTAAACAGAAATAAAATTTAACGAATGTTTTTCAAAAAAATTTTCAAAAAATAATATTTTAATTTAGAAACTATAGTTTCTAAATTAAAATATTATTTTTTGTCGTATTTGAATTCTAAACTATATTCGTTAAATTTTATTTTTGTTTTGAAACTAAAGTTTCTAAATTAAAATATTTTTTTTTTGTCATATTCGAATTCTAAAAACTATATTCGTTAAAAATTGTGTAATATTGTTAATAGGCGGAATGGGGGGCGGTGGATACGGAAACAAATCCTATTCGCAAAATAGTTACGGCGGAAGTGGTAGCGGCAGTGGAGGTTATAGTCAAAACGGCAGCGGATATGGAAATAGCGGCGGCGGAGGCAGTAGTGGCAATTACAGGCAACAAAATGGCTATTAAAAAAAGAGACCTTGAAAAGATAATATTCTTTTAAATATCTAAAAAAAGGAAATCCGACTATGGAATTGAATTCCATGTTCGATGCTTTGCAATATAAAGCATACCAGTTGCCCTAAATAATTCTATATAACTTTTAATTGATAGGTAGATAATGGCGGCTGTGTATATTCATTTTTTTTCCATATAAACTTTACAAGTATAAACATTTTGCTCCAAATGACGATACAAAAAAGAAACTTCTTTTCTGCATAAACTCGGAAAATTTAATTTTCGCCCCACATTCATTGTTGAATTTTTCTCCACCCATTTTTATTTCGATAATGTAAAAATAAGATAAAAATATCTTCCGGAAGAGACAATTTATTTAGAAAGAGTCTAAATGTAGAACATTGTACTCTAAATTTACTCATCTCATAAAATGTGTGAAAATTATTGAAGACTTCTTTTATTTTGAGATATTCTTTTTGTTTTTAATTTTTTAATTTTAGAGATTGTTTTTTTGTTTCAAAAGTATAAATATTTTTCTGACGATATTTTTTTTTATCCAACTTTATCAATATTACAAAAAAAAACCTATTTCTTGTATTTACAAGAATTTCATTAACGTTTTTAAAAACAAAATATGTACTACATTGTATGTATTACATTGGAATATTTTATACCTTAGTTTAAAATACATAAGGGAAAGTGAATAGTTATAAAAAAAATAAATGTAAGGTAAACACGGAGAATATAATAAAAAGATATCGTACTATATGGATTGAAAGTTGTTGCATTCCTTCTAATATCTTAATGATACTTCGTTATGAAAATATGTGACTTTAATATTATTGTACATTTTTACGCGTACTCATTGATAAGGATAAAAAAAAGAATCTCATGAGTGTTAATCAGGAGAGTTTCAACTCTTCATTCCATTGGAGGGAATTTTATTATCTGGAATCATTCGATGTCGTTCAATTTGTAGAGTGGCGAGTAATTTTTTTTTTTTGTTTCAATAAACTCCATTCGGGGAAATTCTCAAGCACTATATTTTAATCGTCTTAAATTTCCTAATAGACAATGACTCATGTTGTGTCTAGAATTTCAGAAAGAGTTCATGTTCCAGTTTCATGTATTCAATAAACAATGACTAGAATATTAATCAATTCTTTTTCTCAACTATTATTGTAATAAACTATTATTTTTCTACTTATCTAATAGTTAGAATAATAGTTGATTTTTTAAAAATGTTCTTTTGAATTAGTCTCTTGACTGATAATAATATTTAATTAGGTAATTATCGATTTGACAATTTTAGTATTAAATTAATGTTAAATTTGTAATATTTTTTAATTACTGATATAATTTTTTTTATTTTTTTTACTAAAAATAATATTACTTTTCAATATTTTTTATAACTATAATGTTAATTTTTTAAAATATTTTTTAATATACAATAAGATGTAGAAGTTGTTGATCAGTGTCAATTTTTAAATAGTCAAAGATGTATAATTTGTCATATTTTATTCGTCTGATCATATTTTTTAATATAGTTTAATATTTTTTAATTTCGTTTTTAATATTTTTTTAATTACATTTTTAATAGTAATAAAGATATATTAATAAAGAACATACAGAATGTTCTTGTATTTAATATTTTAATGATGAAGATTATTAACGCATTATCATATTTTATTTAAGGTAATTAGTGATACTGTTTCTATTCACAAATTTATTAATTAATAATTAATAATGATTAATTATTATAAGAAAATTGTGTACAGGAACAATAAATAAGAAGAATTGCCTCTGATGATGATGTTTAATGACGTCGATCAATGAAGGTCAAAGAGTGGGAGTACTGCAAATTTGGACTACAACATTCCGGCACTACTGTATAGGAAAATTTTAATTTTGCGCTTGTGTTGGGCTGCGCATGTTTCAAAGCCATACAGCCACACTGATATATCTGACGAAACAGTGATGCGTTGTATATTGAGGTGTGCGGTTGTCGTGTCAGACCGAATTTAAGGTTATATATATTCTCCAAAAAGCAAATAACTATATTTAATAAATGAATAATATTGATAATTACTTTTCTATCATTCGTTCATAAAATTTACCAACTTTCTCAAGTCTAATAATGTCGGAAAAGAAAGCGGAAATTCGTGTTTGGTGCGATGGATGGTAAGTCTACGTTATTTTCATTTTTTCTAAATATTTATGTTTTGAAAGTGTTTTTTTTTTACAAATTTATACATTAATTTAGTTTTCGCTTTAATTATTTTCGTTTTTTAAAAATAATTCAATTGGTTAATAATCGTTTTTCGTAAAGTTGATTTAGTCAACAATTTTTTTTTTTAAATATCAAATTGTTAGTTTATTTTTTTCGGTGTTATTTTCCAAATACAGTATAGCATTGGGAACTATCTTCGCAAATATGCAAATTATCTGTTTTAGTATATTTGTATGCAGAGGCAATCAATTTTTAGTGCTAAGGTTATGACTATATATCACCTTGGATATTAACAGTATATTTTAACGATTTTGAGAAAAAATTGAATAAAAAATACATTTTTGTATATATTTTTTCAATATTATTTCCTTTAATCTTTTTTAAGATTAGAGTGAAAAATAGTTTTAGAAATTTTTCTGCAATTGCAATTGAAACCGCGCGTTAAATTATCAACTTTATTTCTGGTTCATTGAAGAAGTATGTTAAATTATCACGCGATTTTCATGATAATTAACGAGATTGTCCTTATATACTGACATTTTTCAATTGATTTCAGCTATGATATGGTGCACTTTGGACATGCGAATTCACTACGTCAGGCGAAAGCTTTAGGAAATTATTTAGTTGTCGGCGTTCATACAGATGAGGAAATTTCAAAGCATAAAGGTCCTCCTGTTTTTACGCAAGAGGAAAGGTAAAAATCTCAATTTTTCTTAATTTAGAAGATTTAGAAGGAAATGCTCTTGAATAAATAAATTATACGTTAGCGTAAATTATAATAAAAAAAATTTAAATACAACTGAAATTTAAAATTGTAAACTTGAACTTTAGAATTCTCAACTATTTCATAATAAAATAAAATTAATATTCAAGAAATAAAAAAATTCATTTATTGGAAAAAACGAAGAAAAAAAAACATAATCTTGAAAAAAACCTGTTTTATAAAATTTAATGTATAACAACACAAGCATGTTTCGTGAATCAGCGAAATAGCTCATAAATTGCATTACATGATAAATTGTTTCATATTATTCAAAGTTGAAGTATGCCTCTCCGTTTTATCGAATGCGTAAATATTTCCTATTAAATTTTTCCGTCGTAAGTATATATAAGTACACTGAATTGTTTCTATAGACCTTGAATTGAAAATTTTCAATTTATAATCTCAATGAATTGTATTGCTATTTATAAATTTGAAAATTTATTTCTTTTTTTTGTATTTCAGATATAAAATGGTACGTGGTATTAAATGGGTGGATGAAGTAGTGCAAGGTGCTCCCTATGTTACGACTTTGGAAACTTTGGATAAATATAATTGCAATTTTTGTTGTCATGGAGATGACATCACAATGACAGCGGATGGAGTTGACACTTATCATCTCGTGAAAGCCGCTGATCGTTACAGGTTATTATTTTCAATGAAATTAAAAATTATGATAAAGGAACTTATCAACTAAACGTGTTTATCAGTATATTTACTCAGGCCTTGGATATTGATGACTTTTTCAACTATTTTCAAAAAATGCGACTTTTTACGACTTATTTTCAAAAATTACGACTTTTTCGACTTTTCTTTCAAATATTGCATTTTTTATTTTCCGTATTTTGTATTTTCTGTATTTTTTACTTTCTGTATTTTTTATTTTCCGTATTCTGTATTTTCTGCACTTTCTGTACTTTGTATTTTCTGTATTTTTTATTTTCTGCATTTTTTTATTTTCTGAATTTTTTTATTTTTTGTGCTTTGAATTTTCAGTATTTAGTATTTATGCATTAAATTTCCTTTTATAGAGAGGTTCAGAGAACTGCTGGTGTTTCGACGACAGATCTCGTGGGCCGAATGCTTTTAATGACGAGGCAACACTTCAAACAGGGTGACAGTGAATACAGTGTTGATCGTGAGCCAAGCAAAAGTATGGGACAAGATAAGACGGCTCGAAGTCCATGGACCGGATGCTCGAAATTTTTACCAACGACACAGAAAATCACTCAATTCAGCGATGGAAAGAGTCCACAGCCAGACGATAAAGTCGTCTACGTGGCTGGTGCTTTTGATCTCTTTCACGTTGGTCATTTGGACTTTTTGGAAGTGGCGAAAAAAGAGGGCGACTATCTTATCGTTGGACTACATACAGATCCCGCTGTAAATAAATACAAAGGAGGCAATTATCCCATTATGAATCTTCACGAGAGAGTTCTTAGCGTCTTAGCATGTAAAGTGAGTATTCCCAATTTTTTTTTCAGCTAAAAAGCAGGCCTCGGATAGGATTTTTCGACTATTTCAGGCATCACAGTACAAATTGTACAAATCACAGAAACAAATTCCCCTTTTCACCTTTTTTTTTGAGGAAAAAAGGTGAAAAGGGGAATTTTTTTCCTCAAAAAGGGGACAAAAATTTATTTGTTTATACAACTTGCATATATATAATTTCAATTTTTTATCAAATAGCTTCTATAAAATTTTATAAAAATGATTCGATTTTAATCAAAATTGACACAAAAATTTAATTTCGTTTTTCCCTAACTTCTCCCTGCTTTCTAAACAAAATTTTGACTTTTCCCCTAAAGAATATTCTGCGATTCACTCTAAAAATGATTAGATACTCAAAAAAATGTTTTATTACATTTATTTACGAATTTCTTTAACTGTAAAATTATTCGAAAACAGTAATAACTTTTTTTTTTTAAATATTTAATAACAATTATTTTTCCATATAAATTAACATTTTAAAACATTCAAATTCAAATATTTTTGAAATTCAACAATTTATGAGAATATTATTATAAAACATAAAGAAAGTGATGACTCCGAGTCGAAGACTCGGAGTTATCACTTTCTTCATGTTTTATAATAATTAAAGATGACCGAGAGATAAGATCATTATTTTCTTCTGTAAGAAATATTTTTACTGTAACTTCTTCAAAATTATTTTTATCATTTCCATTCAATTATTATTTTCTAGAATTTTTAACTAAAATTCTTCTCCAAATGAATTATTTTCAATAATTTTTATAACAGTTTTGAGAATTTAATAATGTATTTGTTTACAATTAAATTTTACGAAATTTTATCGATTATTCGGAAATTCTTCAATTAATATATAATTTGAAAATAAAAACTTCGAATAATTTCAATGAAACTTTTTGAAAAAAATGAATTCTACAAAATTGTTAGTTAAAAATATGAAAAATTCAGATTTTTAAAGATTTCAATTTGAAACTTTTTCAAAATTCAAATGTTTATAAAAATTCACGCTATAATGCTTCCAATATTCAATTATTATGTAAAATTTTAACTGAAATTCACTTTTAAATCAATTTCCATTAGAAAATTTTACGATAATTCAATTATTTAAATATAAAATAATTTATATTGAATAATTAAATGTTTCTTAATATTGAATTCTCATATAGAATTTCATCAACAAATTTTTAAATAATTAAATACTTTCGACGAATTTAAATAAAATTTTTAAAAATAATAACATTAAATAATTGAATAATTGTGAAGAAATTTATAAAAATTTATAAATAATTGAATTTCTGTGAAATTTTTATTATTTATGAAAATAATTGAATTTCTTCCAAGAATTTTGTAGAATAATTTTTAAATAATTTAATTCCAACTAAGAATTTTGTTCTTTATAAAAATAATTGGATTCTAACGAAGAATGTTGTTATTCATAAAAATAATTAAATTCTTGTCAAGAACTTTATTAAATGTTTTGAAAAAAACAATTTTTACAAAGAATTTTATGATAATTTTTTAAAATAATTGAATTCCTGCTGAAAATTTTGTTGTTTTTGAAAATAATTGAATCTCTGCGAAGAATTTTATAAAAAATATTTTTAAATAATTGAATTCCTGCGAAGAACCTTGTTTTTTATGATAATAATAATTGAATTTTTCTGAAGAATTGTGTTATTTATCAAGATTTTTGTTATTCATTATTTATGAAAGTAATGGAGTTATTACAAAGAAATTAAAAAAAAATTTATAAATAATTGAATTCCTGTAAAATTATTTTATTATTTATGAAAATAATTAAACGTTTGCGCAGAATTTTAATAAATTTTTTTCTAAATAATTGAATTCTTTTGGAGAAGTTGATTAAAATAGAAGATATTGAATAGCATTGAATTTAGGAAAATTTTTGTAAATAATTGAAATTTTGCCAAGAATTTTATTAAAATTTTTGAAAATAATTGAATTTTGAAGAAGAATTTTATTATTTCGTAAGATAATTGAAATCTTGATGAGAATTTTTAAAAATTTTTGAACAGAATAATATAAATAAAATTATTCATTAAATAATTTCTAAGTTATAATTTTATGATAGTTCTTCAAGAATTCAGTTATTTAAAAAGAAATTATTGTCAGAAATAGAAAAAATTGAAGGTTTTCTATTAGAATTTTTATTTTTCTAGAAAAAACTATTAACTAATAAAATCATTGAATTTAGGAAAATTTTTGTAAATAATTGAATTTTTGCCAAGAATTTTATTAAAATTTTTGAAAATAATTCAATTTTGAAGAAGAATTTTATTATTTCTAAAGATATTTGAAATTTTGAAGAGAATTTAATTGAATTAATTGAATTGAATTTTTGGAATCATTTAAAACTTTTCAAAAATTCAAATTTTGTAGTGTTTTTAACTAAAATTTCTCGTTAATTTCTTTATTTTTAATAATTAATTAAATTTATATATATTATAAAATTTGACTAATTTCAGAATAATTTAAATTTTGAAAATTTTTGCAAAAATTTAAGTTCTTTAGAATTTCTAATAAAATTCATTCAAAATTGAAATTTTATAAAATTTGAAATTAAAATGTTTTGAACTTCATCTATTTATGAAAATTGTAAACGCAACTATTTTAAAATTCAATTAATTTTAAATCTATAAATAAAATTATTTATTAAATAATTTCTAAGATATAATTTTATTATATTTCTTCAAGAATTAATACCACTTTTTTCAACTTTATTTCCATAAAATTAAAAATACGACATTTTCGACTTTTCTTTTGAATATTGCAAAAAACTACCGTTTTTTTTTGGAATTAAAATTCAACTTATTTCAATTTTGGTAATGTGAAAAATGGAAAATGAAATTTTTCTGAATTTGAACCGAATAAAACTTTTATGCGCCTTATAGTCGATCCGAGACGTGCAAAAACTAAAATTTATTGTGAAAATATTAATTTATTTTTCTTTAATATTATTGAATTTAATATTTATTTCTTCAATTTTAGTTTGTAAATGAAGTGGTGATAGGAGCGCCTTACGAAGTGACGAAAGAATTAATGGAGCACTTCAACGTGTCAATTGTCTGTCATGGAAAAACGCCAATAGTTCCTTGTGAGAATGGCACCGATCCCTACGCAGAGCCCAAGAGGCAAAACAAATTTAAATTGGTCGACAGTGGCAATGACATGACAACGGAAAAAATTGTCGAAAGGATTATTCTTCACAGGTGAGTTTTTTTTTGGCACTGAAATGCACTCATTTCACAGAGAGAATTTTCTTTTTTCATTAATATTATTTTTGCAATTGTTTATATTTTTATATTTTATTAATTTATTAATTTATTCACAATTCTGTTTATTCACAATTTTATTTATTGTTGCTTGCTCCTTTTTATCCAAATTATTTTCAGTTATCACTGAATGTAGTTTTGTTTTTTTAACACCCATTTGTAGGTCTGAGGAACTTCGAACAATCATTAAGAATTTGAGCTCGAAAAGATAATTTCCATATACATTGCATCTTCCTGTTTTTGTATAATTAACCTATTTTGGTTTTTCAAATAAATGTCTTTTTTTCGTAATGCTAACGCTTTTTAATTTCTTTTTTATTCATCCATTATTTGTGGAATCATTCTTCATGGGATATGTAAAAAGGGAAAAAAGCGAGAATGACTATTTTTTTCTTTATTTGCATATCTCAAAGATTAATTCCTATTCTATATTATTTAATTAGCGTATAATTGCAGGTTAAAATTTGAAGATAGAAATATAAAGAAGGAGAAAAAAGAAATTGCCGCCTATGAAGCATTCATCGAGTCTCAAAAGAAAGCGAAAGCAGAATGATTTTTATGATGGAATTTATTTGTAAATATGAAACTACCTACGTTAATTTTTTCTTATTTATTATTACGTGACTTATAAAAATTACTTTTTTTTCTATTTTTAAAACAAAAAACTTTTAGTGGTTAAATCTAATTATTTAATAAAATTTAATATTTAATTTAATTTAATTTAATTTAATTTGATTTAATTTCAATTAAATTAAATTAGATTTAATTAAATTTGATTATTCAATTAAATTTAATTTCTGAATTAAATGTACAACTTGAACTATTCTACTAAAGTGAAAGCTAGATCGTTTTTTAAAATCAATTTTTCGAATATAACGAGTAACATTCGACTCATATGTTCAAAAATATTTTTTTTTTTATTGTGTAAATTATTTAATCTATGTAAATCACCATGTGACTGAAAAAGTAAATTTTTAAACTACCTCTTTCTCGACGAGAAAAACTTTTAGAGAACGTTGTAATTAATATTATGAAGTACCAGATAAAAAGATCATATCAAAATCAAGAAATTAACGACTAGAATTTGTGCTACACGTTTTTAATTGAATTATATTTAAAATTTTCCATAAAGAATAATTATTTTTTTTTGAAATCCATTTTGGAGACTTAATTTATTAAAAATTACATTTTCGAGAAAATTGAACTCTTCTAATTTTTACTTGAATCAAAATTACCTTTAAGACAATTTTATTAAGTGTAAAAAATTATATTAAAATAATTTATTTTTATTTAGTTGTATATTTATAAAATAAATTGTGCTCTGGTAGCAAATATTACTTTAAGAAATTATATGTTATCGAATTCTATTTTTATTTACGCAACAAAAAAATGTTTTTTTTTTCCAGAAAAATAAAGACAAATTTTGTGGAAATTTTTTATTTTCAATAATAATTTAAATAAATATAAAAATCTTATTACTACAGTTTATAATCGTTCACTATTCATTTAAACTTTCTTGTGTTCAAGACTGTTTTGGCGCACACTTATAAATAAATTAAGTAATAAATATTATTATGTAGAAAAAAATTTTCATATTTATGATGCGCTTAATTTGTACCAAAAAAAAAAAAAATGATTTATATGTACAGAGTTTATTACTAAAACAGTTTTAAAGCTTAAATTCTCTCTATTCATCAAACAAATACTTAGTGTATTTAACAATTTTTTTTTTTACTAATAAACTCTAAATTCAATTGCATCAAAAATTCCTTCAGGTCACGAAATAGCATTGCGTTATTTGGAGAAAAAAAATCAGTACAGTATTTGTCATATTAAAACAAACAATATAATACTCCATTTTTAGAGAGAAGATTTGTCTTAAAAATAAGTTTTTAATTGTGTTTAATTAAAAAAATATCTCAGTTTATAAGAAAATAAAACCACCAAAGATTTTACGAATGATTCTCTTTTTTTTTGTCGTGTATTTGAAAATTAGTTATTTATTGTATAGTTGATCGAGCAGTGTAACCGGACGATGGTTCGTAATATTTTCTAGCACGATCTCTGACAAGTTCGTCGATGGTTTTATTGTGAGGTAATTGGGAAATACTTTGGAGACGAGACGCCAGATAGCACATAATTAAAGCAGAAAGGACCAACAAGGCCCCAAGGCCTGTTGCCACGTAAAGGAAACTTCCACAACTGCTTTCGAAACCTGATGTCATCCTGTCGTAAACATCTGAAAATATCAAATTAATTTTGTTGATTTATAAAAACACGTGTGTCGAGGCAAAAAAAAAATGTTTTGAAACAAAATTACTGAAAGTAAATTACTAGTGAAAGTATTTTACGATTTTCAGGCATCACAGTTTGTCCCCTTTTGTCCCCTTATTTCAATTTTATCAACTTTTTCATCTTTTTGACGATTTGTCACCTTTTTCACCTTTTTCTAATAAAAAATAAACAAGTTTTTCTTTTTTTGAAATCTTTTTCAAAGTATAATCATAAAATTTAGACTCAAAGTTATAGAATTCAGTGCGTTTTATATCCGATTTAGATTATTAACACCACAACATAATATAAATATGTTTTTTATGTTAATGATTTAAATAATATAGATTTCGTAAAGAATTTTATAAATTGTAAGGTGGTTCATTCAACCGAATGCAGACCTTTAGAAAAATAATTAATTAACATTCAAATAATTAAAATATTATTAGTTAATAGTTTTTTCTAGAAAAACAAAAATTCTAATACAAAACCTTCAAATTTTTCCATTTCTTACAATAATTTCTTTTTAAATAACTTAATTCTTGAAGAACTATCGCATAAAATTATAACTTAGAAATTATTTAATGAATAATTTTATTTATACATTTCAAAATTAATTGAATTTTAAAATAGTTGCGTTTACAATTTTCATAAATACATGAACTTTAAAACATTTTAATTTCAAAATTTATAAAATTTCAATTTTGAATGAATTTTATTAGAAATTTTAAAGAACTTAAACTTTTGCAAAAATTATCAAAATTTAAATTATTCTGAAATTAGTTAAATTTTTTAATATATGCATTTAATTAATTATTAAAAATAAAGAAATTAACGAGGAATTTTAGTTAAAAACACTAAAAAATTTGAATTTTGGAAAAGTTTTAAATGATTCCAAAAATTCAATTATTTTCAAAAGTAATAAAATTCTTCGCAGAAATTCAATTATGTTCAGAAATTTTTAAAATTTTCGTCAAAATTTCAATTATCTTTAGAAATAATAAAATTCTTCTTCGAAATTCAATTATTTTCAAAAATTTTAATAAAATTCTTGGCAAAATATCAATTATTTTCAAAAATTTTCCTAAATTCAATGATATTCAATATCTACTATTTTAATCAAATTTCTCCAAAAGAATTCAATTATTTAAAAAGAATTTTATTAAAATTCTACGCAATCGTTTAATTATTTTCATAAATAATAAAATAATTTCACAGGAGTTCAATTATTTATAAATTTCTTTTTAATTTCTTCGTAATAACTCCATTACTTCCATAAATAATGAATAACAAAAATCTTGATAAATAACAAAATTTTTCAGAAAAATTCAATTATTATTATCATAAAAAACAAGGTTCTTCGCAGGAATTCAATTATTTAAAACTTTTTTTTATAAAATTTTTTGCAGAGATTCAATTATTTTCAAAAATAACAAAATTTTCAGCAGGAATTCAATTATTTTCAAAAATTATATTTCTTTGTAAAAATTGTTTTTTTCAAAACATTTAATAATGTTCTTGACAAGAATTTAATTATCTTTATAAATAACAACATTCTTCGGAAGAATTCAATTATTTTCATAAAGAACAAAATTCTTAGTAGGAATTAAATTATTTAAAAAATTTTTTTACAAAACTCTTGGAAGAATTTCAATTATTTTCATAAATAATAAAAATTTCACAGAAATTCAATTATTTATAAATTTCTTCACAATAATTCAATTATTTACATAAATAATCGAACTCATCGCATAATTTTAATTATTTTTAGTACAATTTTAATCAAATACTCGAAAAATGTTATTATTTTTAAAAATTTTATTTAAATTCGTCGAAAGAATTTAATTATTTAAAAATTTGTTGATGAAATTCTATATGAGAATTCATTATTAAGAAACATTCAATTATTCAATATAAATTATTTTATATTTAAATAATTGAATTCTCGTAAAATTTTCTAATAGAAATTGATTTAAAAGTGAATTTTAGTTAAAACTTTACATAATAATTGAATATTAAAAGCATTATAGCGTGAATTTTTATAAACATTTGAATTTTGAAAATGTTTCAAATTGAAATCTTTAAAAATCTGAATTTTTCATATTTTTAACTAACAATTTTGTAGAATTCATTTTTTTCAAAAAGTTTAATTGAAATTATTCGAAGTTTTTATTTTCAAATTATATATTAATTGAAGAATTTCCGAATAATCGATAAAATTTCGTAAAATTTAATTGTAAACAAATACATTTTTAAATTTTCAAAATTTTTATAAAAATTATTTGTAAATAATTTATTTAAAGAAGAATTTATTTTAGTTAAAAATTCTAGAAAATAATAATTGAATGGAAATGATGAAAATAATTTTGAAGAAGTTACAGTAAAAATATTTCTTACAGTTAAAAATTATGATCGTATCTCTCGGTCATCTTAAATTATTATAAAATGGTTGAATTTTAAAAAGATTTGAATTTGAATGCTTTGAAAATCTTAATTCCTATGGAAAAATAATAATTATTAAATATTTAAAAAAAAAGTATCGCAGAATATTCTTTAGGGGAAAAGTCAAAATTTTGTCTCAAAATCAGGGAAAAATTAGGAAAAATAAAAATTAAATTTTTGTGGCAACTCTGATTAAAATCGAATCATTTTTAAAAAATTTTATAGAAGCTATATGATAAAAAATTGGAATTATATATGCAAGTTGTACAGACAAATAAATTTTTGTCCCCTTTTTGAGGAAAAAAATTCCCCTTTTCTGAGGAAAACCTTTTTTGAGGAAAAAAGGTACTGTGATGCCTGGATTTATAAACAAAAAATATGCAAAGAGTTGTAAAATACTTTTAATGAGGAAAAATAATTGAAAATAGTTACCGTCTGGCATCATGACGGTATACTCGATATTTTCCTTGAATTTTGTGAAAGGAGTCGAATCATTGTATTTTTGAATTAATCTCTCAACCCTCGGGAAGGACAAATCTTTCTCTGAATCTTCTTTTTCGGACGTTCTTCTTCTGCGTTTTCCATGTCCTGACGGTTCGAACAAATCCAGACAGAAATCCTGAAAAAACGATTTTTTTCTTTCCAGTAAAATATTTCTATCGAAGCAACATTTTGATATCAAATTGAGACAAAAAAAAAAGTATCAATTTGATATCCTTAAAAAAATTGGATTAAATTAATGGATGATAAATTTTACCGGTTGACAGTCCTGGGGTTCCATACACGCCTTAATTTGCGAATGAATCCAAAGTGTTGATCTGTCTCTCATTGAACTCAGGAGAAATGCTTCGAAATCAAGGAAGACTTCATTTTTTTTGTCACGATATCGAGCCGGCTGATGGGGAATAATCGAGGCGAAATCACGATTTCTGCAACCGTCCTTCACGAGGAAAACACTTCCTGGAGCGTGTGGCTGATCGGGATCGGGACTGACTGTGACTTCTAAAAGTTTTATGAAACCCCATGCACTTTCGGCGCTGATGCGAGCTCTCAATTGTAATTTAGTGCCAATCGGAACGGCCTGATCGACCGTTTGGGAACTTTGATTCGGATCAGATGAATTGCCAGCGGCCTCACGATAAAGTGCAACTTCGTACTCCAAACGTCCTGGTGTCTCTTCCACTACTCCAGAAACTCTCGCTCCATGTGGACTGTAATTATTTAATTCTGAGTTGAATTCATTTTATTCCGCTGATTTTAATCGAAATTAATTTTATGAACTGAATTTCATTGATAAAAATTTTCTATTTAATTAAAATTCGAATTCTAAATTCTTGTCAGATTTATTATTAATCAAATTGATTTTATCAAGAAGTATTTTCTATTTAATTAAAACTCGAATTCTAAATTCTAAATTCTTGTTGAATTAATTTTATTAAATAGATTTTATCAATAAAAATGTTTACAATTTAATTAAAATTCGAATTTTAGATTCTAAATTCTTATCGCAGATGAATTTTATTAAGAAAATTTTTCTATTCAATGTTAAAATTCTAATTTTAAATTCTACATTCATGGCGAATTAATTTTATAAAATAACTTTTATCAAATTGATTATAGGGTGAAAAATTTTCAATTTAATTAAAATTCGAATTTCGAAAATGCAGCACTCACAAGGTTCCAGCGAATCCGGCAGCTTTGTGCCTCAATAATGTTGGCTCCGGTGGACGACACATTAAAATTAATTCCTGATCTGCAAGCATTACGACTCCAGGAAATGCCGGGAACCACACCCTGAGATGAATGAATCCCTATTTGCAGAGAATAAAAATTATAGACACATTTCCTTTTTTAGATTTCAACCAATAAAAGCTAGTCATTCTGTTTTTTTTAGAGAATTTCCACTACTTTAAATTCGTTAATATTGGAAATCAAAAAACTATTCTCGAAAATTATAATCAAATTCTTTAAAACGAATCAATTATTTTCAAAAAATATTCGAAATTCAATTATTTTCAATATCTAGTATTTTTATAAAATTTCGCAAAAGAATTCAATTATTTAAAAAAAAATTGATAAAATTCATCCAAAATTCAATTATTTTCATAAATAATCAAATTTCCACAAAAATTCAATTAATTTAGAATTTTCAATAAAAATTTCGAAAAAATCTATTATTTAACAGAATTTTAATACAATTCTTCACAAAAATTCAAATACTTTCACTAATAATAACATTTTTAATGTAAATTCAATTTTTTAGAAAAATTTCGATAAAATTCTAAACAAGAATTCAATTATTTTCATAAATAACAAAACTCATCGAAGAATTTCAATTATTTTTAATACTAGTTTAAATTAATTAAACGAAAAATTCAATTATTTTCACAAATAAAGTTTTCCACAAGAATTCAATTATTTAAAATAAAATTTTCATAATATTTATTATATTTCGAAAAAATTAATTATTTGAAACAATGTTTACAAACTTCTTAAAAAAAAATTCAATTATTTTCAAAAATACCAAAATTTCTCACAGAAATTCAATTATTTTAAAAAATAATAAAATTCTTCTCAGAAATTCAATTATTTTTGAAAATTTCAATAAAATTCTTAGCAACTATTCAGTTATTTTCATAAATAATACAATTCATCGCAGAATTTTAATTATTTGTAATAAAATTTTACAGGAATTGCTCACAAAATATAATAATTATTAAAAATTTAATTTCAAATCCTCGAAAAAATCAATTATTTAAAAAAAAGTTTTTTTAAAATTCTTTGGAAAAATTCAATTATTTACAAAAATATTAGAATTTTTTACAGTAATTTAATTCTTTTCAAATATTTTAATAAAATTTTTCGCAAGAATTCAATTATTTTAAAAAATAATAAAATTCTTCTCAGAAATTCAATTATTTTGGAAATTTTTTTTAAATTTTTAGCAACTATTCAATTATTTTCATAAACAATAAAATTAATCGCAGGATTTCAATTATTTTTAATATAATTTTACAGGAATTGCTCACAAAATATAATTATTCATAAAAATTTAATTTAAAATTCTCGAAAAAATCAATTATTTTCAAAAATGTTTTTTTTTAATTCTATTGAAGAGTGCAATTATTTACAAAAATATTAGAATTTTTTACAGGAATTCAATTCTTTTAAAATATTTTAATAAAATTGTTTGAAAGCAATCAATTGTATAAAATACAATTTTAATTTAATTTTTTTTAAATAATTCAATTATTTTTTAGATTTTAATAAAATTAATCCCATGAGTTCAATTACTTATATAAATAATTCTTTAAAAGAATTTAATTATGTCGATAAATAACATAATTATAAATTCAATTATTTTAAACAATTCTAAAAAAAACGTTCTCAGAATTCAATTATTTTCACAAATAATTAAATGCTTTTTAGGAATTCAAATATTTTCAAAAAAAAATAATAAAATTTTAATATTAACAATTTTTATAAAATTACCAAACAGAATTCAATTATTCAAAAAATTTTTGTAAAAATCTAAGAATTCCATTTTTTCAGGAATAATAAAAATTCCTTATAAATTCAATTATTTAAATTAGAATTTGAATAAAATTAGTCGAAAGAAATCAATAATTTAAAATTTTGTATAAAATTCTTATCATGAATTAAATTATTTACAAAAATAATTCTTGGAAAGAATTCAATTATGTCGATAAATAACAAAATTATTCCCGAAAATTCAATTATTTTGAGGCATTTTAATAAGATTCTTTGCAAAATTCAATTATTTTCATAAATAACAATATTTATCACAAGAATTCAATTATTTTTAAAAGTAATCAATTTCTTCTTAGAAATTCAATTATTTAAAAAAAATTCTAATAAAATCGTTCGCAAGAATTCAATTATTGTCAAAAAGTTTAATTGAATTCTTTGTGAAATTTAATTATTTTTAAAAACTTTTCGCAATTCAATGATTTTTAATATCAACAATTTTCATAAAATTACCAAACAGAATTCAATTATTTAAAAAATTTTCGTAAAAATCTAAGAATTCAATTCTTTTCATTAATAAGAAAAATTTCTCAGGAATTGAATTATTTAAATTAGAATTTGCATAAAATTAGTCGAAAGAAATCAATTATTGAAAAATTTTTATAAAATTCTTCGCAAGAATTACATTATTTTTATAAATATTAAAATTCTTTCATGAATAATATGAAATTCGTTACAGGAATTCAATTTATTAGCAGGATAAGAAAGAAGTAAATATTTTTTGATGAAAATTAGGAAAAAGTGAGGAAAATAAGAAAAATAGAATCGAATTTTTGTCAGTTTTGTAAAGTGTCTAAAACGAGTTTTTTTTTGTCGTCAAGTTTAATTTTTCGATAATTACTATTTTACAATTTTTTTTAAGTTTGAAAGCTACTACTTTTTGCTACTTTTTGAAAATTAATTTTCGATTGCGAAGTCTGTATTAATAAAAATTAATAATAAATTAATAGTCATAAATAAAAAAAAATAAATTAATATAAGTAAATATTAATAAAAAGTAATAAAAAAGAATGATATTAAAATTATATAAAAAATAAGAAATTACAAAGCAAAGATTGTATATTTTCGAAATTTTGTAAAGAATTTTATTAAAATGCCTCAAAATAATATTGAATTTTCGAAATTTGGAGTAAAAATTGAAATAAAGATTTAATATTTGCTATATTCCAGGAACAAAGACGGATTTGCACTCACATTTCTCTTCAAGATTCCGCAACGAGTGAAGTCCGTCACTTTCAAGAAATAATTATCCTCCTGCGGATCATTAGGATCTGGCCTTATTTGACAATTAATATCTGTGAGAGGGTCAGCGGCTCTGTCATCGGCAAAGAGAGGAGCACCTCTAAAACCAACAGGCCTTTTTATTTTTGCAGTTAATAAATCATTGGCCGAGCCTGCCCCACCGCATTGGATCTCCGAGACTTCATAATCTTGAGCAACCGTTGCAGCGACCTGCGGGAGAAAAAAAAAATTCATAAATCACCTCGAGAGCTAAAATTGGAACAAAATCTGTTATTTATTTCCGTTCAAGTTTATTTAATTCAATCTTTGGTACTATTAACATTTCAATATTTCCCCAGCTGAAAAGTAAAATTATTCCTTCTCTCTTTTTTCAAAAAACAATAATTTTCTAGACAAAGCGATTAAATAATATTTAAATAATAATTATTTAATTATCCAGACAAATCGATTAAAAATAAAAAATCTCTAAAGAGAAATAATTTTCAAAAATTATCCATATAGACAATTATCGATTATTATTATAGAAAATAGAGATTATGAAAAGAAGCCAATTACAAGGGAGAAAATGATGATGAGATTGAGATAGAAATGATTTTTTATTAAAATTATATGCAATAAAAAAAATATAAATTGCTAAAAATGATTATGCGAACTCGGAAGTGCGATAATTACAGCGAGAGAGACGTGTAAGTGTTCTAATTTTCATAAATGTGTGAAGCCGTTCAATCTGAGTTCCGCACGTGCTAAAATTGCACGCTACTATCATTATCAGTCGTGGCAAGTTTTACGAGCGAACTAGTGAATGTGTATTCTGAACTTTACTTCTTCAGGAGTAACGGGTGTTGTAAAAGAGACGCTCTACTGAACACCATAAGATTTTCTCTATCCAACTTGGCCATATATCAACACTGACACCGAAATATAGCCAAGATTTACATCGGTTTAAATGCAATTACAAATCCACAAGTGGAAATATCTATCTGTATTTGTGAAAAAAATTTGCCACTGACCAATGCGTAGAGAGAAAGAGAAGAGAGAAAAAGGAAAAATAAACAAAAAGAAAAATTATTTTATGGAGCACCTTGATATTATCCACATTCATAATCTCGAAGTGAAATATTTTCAAGGATTCTCTAACACGCGAAAATAAATGTTTCTCATTGATATTTTTATATCAAATCTCGGAGGTTTTTTTTTCTTTTCTTTTTTTATTCGGAAAGTGTTGAATATCGCTTCAATTTGTACGAAATTTATTTCAATTTTAATTTATTGTTTAAATAAATAGAGAAATAAAGAAAAATGAATAGATTAAATAAAAAAATTAAGAAAGTGAGAAATAAAAAAAAATAAAAAGAGAAATATAGAAATCTAATATCTAATATAAAAATAAAATAGAAAAAATAGGAAGAAATAGAAATAAAAAAGTAAAGAGAAAGAGAGAGAGAGAGAGAAAAATATAAACAAAAAAATAACGAAAGAAAGAAATAGAAATAACATTTTTCATGGAAATACGTTTTTTTTTAAATTTTTGATAAAATTTTTCGTAATAATTCAATTATTTTCGCATAAATAATAAAACTCATCGAAGAATTTCTATTATTTTTAATACTATTTTAAATTAATTAATCGAAAAATTCAATTATTTTCACAAATAAAGTTTTCCACAAGAATTCAATATTATTTAAAATAAAATTTTCATATTATTTATTATATTTCGAAAAAATTAATTATTTAAAACAATTTTTATCAAATTCTTATAAAGAATTCAATTATTTTCAAAAATAACAAAATTTTTCACAGAAATTCAATTATTTTAAAAAAATAATAAAATTTTTCACAGAAATTCAATTATTTTAAAAAATAATAAAATTCAGATATTTTTGAAAATAATAAAATTCTTCTCAAAAATTCAATTATTTTTGAAAATTTTAATAAAATTCTTAGCAACTATATTCAATTATTTTCATAATTAATAAAATTCATCGCAGGATTTTAATTATTTTTAATACGATTCTACAGGAATTGCTTACAAAATATAATTATTCTTACAAAATTACTTTCAAACCCTCGAAAAAAAAGAAAAAAAATTTAAAAAATTGTTCGAAAGAAATCAATTGTTTTAAATACAATTTTAATTAAATTTTTTTGAAATATTATTCTTTTAGATTTTAATAAAATTCTTTCCAAAATTCAATTATTTTTATAAATAATAAACATTTCACAGGAATTCGACTATTTACAAATTTTTTTATAAATTTTTTCGCAATAATTCAATTATTTTCATAAATAATAAATTTTTTAACAAAAATTCAATTATTTTCATGAATAATAAAATTCATCATATAGAATTTCAATTATTTTTTAATACAATTGAATCTGAATTCCTCGAAAAATGTAATTCTTCTTGGAAATTTTATAAAAATTTGTCGAAAAAATTCGATTATTTAAAAATTTGTTAATAAAATTCTTTATGAGAATTCAATTTTGAAAAAAATTCATTTATTCAATAATTTTTTCATTTTTATATTTAAATAGGTAATTGAATTTTCGTAGAATTTTCTAATAAAAATTATTTTAAAAATGAATTTCATATAAAAAATTAAAAATAATTGATAATTTATTTCTTTTGAAGAATTTTAATAAAATTTTTTAAATTAATTACATCTTTCGAAGAATTTACTTAAAATTGTATTAAAAATAATTTAAATCCTGAGAATAATTTTATTATTTATGAAAAAAATTGAATAATTGCTAAGAATTTTATTAAAATTTTCAAAAATAATTGTATTCCTGAGAAGAATTTTATTATTTATCAAAATAATTGAATTATTGCGAAAAATTTTATTAAAATGTTTAAAAAGAATTGAATTTCTGTGGAAAATTTTGTTATTTTTGAAAATAATTGAATTCTTGCAACGAATTTTATTATCTTCATATTTCTTTTAAGTTATTGAAATCCTGTGAAGAATTTTATTATTTATGAAAATCATTGATTTCTTTTGAGAAATTATATTGAAATAGTAGATTTTGAAAATATTTAATTTTCAGCGAAGAATTTCATTATATTTATGAAATGTAATTGAATTCTTGCAAAAAATGGTTGAAAATAATTAAATTTTTACGAGGAATTTATTTAAAATTGTATTAAAAATAATTTAAATCCTAGGAAAATTTTTATTATTTATGATAATAATTGAATTATTACAACGAATTTTATTACATTTTTTAAATAATTGAATTGATGTGTGAAAAATTGTATAACTTATAAAAATAATTGAATTCTTGTGAATGATTTTATTAGAATTTTTGTAAAAAATAATTTTTTTTTTAAATTTTATAGAAATTTAAATTATTATAAAAGTTATTGAATTTTAAAAGGTTACAAAGAAATAAGAATTAAATAAAAATAAAAATGGGAAAAAATAAAAAAACGAACAAAAGTAAGAAAAGGAAAAGAAAAGAAATAAGAAAAGAAGAAAAAATAAATAAAGAAAGATAAATACAAATAAATAAACAAGTAGAAAAATTAATAGGAGAAAATATATTAGAAAGTTCGGATAAAAATTTCTTACGTCGCCAAAAAATACTCTTCTCGATGCAATATTTTGTTTGCGTAGGATATAAAATTGTTTATTGAATTGATTTGCTCGTATAGAGTTATAAATTACTGTCAAATCGATTTATCTGGAAATTAATTATAATAATTCATTTCATATATATACAATATATGTATATAAATATAATTGCCGGGGTGATTTTATCATAAATTGATTACATAATTTATTGCAGGTGTAATTCTTTAATCATTAGATGCATTCAACCCATAAAATGAGTGTCTCGATGGCCACGTGCTGTCTCTCACGTGAGGCAAAAAGCGTGAAGAAAATTATAAAAAGAATAATTAACATTCGTATATTCATAAAGTTCATTTTTTTTACTCTCTTTTCGAATATTTAACTCGACGTAAATATACATTTATTTACATTTATCGTTATTGAAGTATTAAAAAAAAATTATGAGATGTAAATTGTTTTGTTTTTTATGTTTCATTCTATACTTATGATACTTTTATTATTTTATTTTTTAACTTTCATTTTAATTGTTTACTTTATTTTTTATTATTATATTATTAATTTTATTAATATATTATTTTTTTATTACTTTCCTTTTTTTCTTTTTATTATTTTTCTTTTTTTTTATTATTATTTTTCTTTTTTTCTTTTTATTATTTTTCTTTTTTTTCTTTTTTTTCTTTTTATTATTTTTATTATTACCTCCATAACATTTAAAAAAACAATTTTTTTTGAGATGCCTATAGTAAATAAATTTCCAAATAGAAATATAAATAAAAAAAAAGAAATAAGTAAAAAGTAAAATATTTAAATAAAGAATTTCAGTATTTGAAGAAAAAGACATTTTATTTAATTAAATAAATTAAAATAAATTTGAATAAAAATTATTTGTCTCAATTATTTAATTTAATTGGCTCAATGTTTATTAAATTATTTTTTAATATCTTTTCCTACCGAAAAGTAAATTTTTCAAAACTAAAATTCATATAAAAATAGGTTTCATACTCCAATTCTGTTGGCAATTTTTTTCTCACTTCAAAAACATATGTACAAAATTTCAGTTGTATACACATATATGTAATGATATATAATATTAACGGTTTATTTAAGATTTACTTAAGTAATAAAAACTTTTATTATCCACAAGAATGAACGCAGTCATTTTTTGAATAAATAAACCTGAATAAAATTTGAAACCAGGGCACTAGAATAAGAATAATATTCTTTTTTTTATACAATCAATAATATCGCAATAAATTATGTAAAATATTTTGGGAAAAAATGCAAAAAAGAGAATTACAAAATTTTTTTTCCAATAATAACGATTTATATTGTATCTTACCGTTAAAAAATACTTCATTTTTAAATTAAGTGATAAGAATAAAATTAACACCTCGCTTGACTTTAAAATAAAAGCATCTGGCGCTTTGAGAAAAATGAGGAAAAGGACTTGTAACGGTAAAAAAAATAGCAGGTGAATTTGATTCACCAGTTGACCAAATAATTACAAAAGCCCACGTAAACACATTAGTGACCCATTTTTTTTCTGTTTTACTTTTTAATTTCATGAAAAAATAAAAGAATCTACATTTTATTGTTAAAATTTCAAATAATTATTTTTTATTGGAAGTAATTTTTATTTTACTGATTCTTAAATTAATTAATATCCGTACTACAATAATATATTTACAATAATGTTTATAATCTTAGTTTATTTTTATTCTTTTTCTTTATTTTTTTTAGCGAAATCTTTTTAATGTTAGTTAATAATTAATATTAAACTATTGTTTTTTGTTAATAATCTGTAAATTTGAATTAGTAAAATTTTTTAATCATTTGAATTAGTGACTGACTTTTTGCTTTTGAGTTGGTAAATTTTACTCCTACTATTTTACTAAAATAATAAATTATACTCCTACTATTTTATTAAAATAATAAATTTTACTCCTACTATTTTACTAAAATATTAAATTTTACTCCTACTATTTAACTCCTACTATTTTACTAAAATAGTAAAATTTACATTCACTATAAATAATTTACTAATTAATTAATAAAAATTAGTAAATTTTACTCCTACTATTTTACTAAAATAGTAAATTTTACTCCTACTATTTTACTAAAATAGTAATAGTTATTAATTTATATTCACTATAAATAATTTACTAATTAATTAATAAAAATTAGTAAATTTCACTCCTACTATTTTACTAAAATAGTCAATTTTAGTCTTACTATTTTACTAAAACAGTCCATTTTACTCCTACTATTTTACTATAATAGTAAATTTTACTCCTACTACTTTACTAAAATAGTAATTTCTACTAATTTATTAGTAAAATTTACTAATTTAAAAGCAAATAATCAGTCAGTAATTCAAATTAGTAGAAATTTTTACTGATTATTAGTTAATATTTAATAATGTAAATTATTGTAAATAATAATAATAATAATAATAATATGTAATCGTATTATTTGCTTTTTTTATATCGATTATTATTATAATAATAATTATAAATTATAATAATAGTAAACATAATATAATAATAATATAGTTTTTATTATTTTCTTTTAACTATACACATAAATTATAATCCTCTTAGAATAGAGTAATTTGAGATTATAACGTGTAATATTATTTTAAAAGATATATAATTTTGTCAGGTTTATTATGGGATTTAAATCAAGTATAGCAAATCGTTAATCATTGCGCTTTTTGTATCGCGAACGTAAACGGATTATACAGACCGTTATATTCTTTGGAAAAAAAAGATGAAACAAATAAATAAGTATGCTAGTTAAATCCTAAATTAAACACAGATATCAATTTTTTCTTTCCAATGGGTAATCAATAACATTTTCATAAAACACGAAAAGTATGCAAATTTTTATTTATATCTATCTACATATGAATGTGTATTCTTCATTTTTTTTTCTCAATAAAAAAAAGAATATTAAATAAATATTTTTTATTTCGTTCTCATCAATAATATAATAGTGATTAAAAAAATTATTTTCTGCTTTAATTTGTATATGATCATTAACAAAATTATTTTACAACTATATATATTTAATTTTATCTTTTACTTAAATATTATTACTTTTTGTTCATTTCAACAATTTCTTCTCTCTAAATTTGAATTAGTCAGTGACTTTTTGCTTTTGAATTAATAATTCCTACTAATTTATTAGTAAAATTGACTAATTTCTACTAACTTGTTAGTAAAATTTACTAATTCCTACTAATTTGTTTGTAAATTTTACTAATTCCTACTAATTTGTTTGTAAATTTTACTAATTCCTACTAATTTAGTAGTAAAATGGACTAATCCTACTAATTTATTAGTAAAATTTACAAATTCCTACTAAATTATTAGTAAAGTTGACTAATTCCTACTAAATTATTAGTAAAGTTGACTAATTCAAATTTAGAGAGTTATCAATTATTATTTTTATTTATTATTCTAGTAATTATTGTAATATTATTATACTATTATTATTAGCATTATATTACCATTGCTATTAGGTATAATAATAATTACAGTAATTTAGTTTATTTAAAACAATAGTATCAATACAATTATTATTTTAATATAATTTTAATCAAATTTCTCGAAAAATGTGTTTATTCTTCAAAATTTTATTAAAATTCGTCGAAAGAATTCAATTATTTAAAAATTTGTTGATAAAATTCTTTATATGAAAATTTATTTTTAAGAAATATTCAATTATTCAACAAATTATTTATTTTTCTATTTAAATAATTGAATTCTCGTAGAATTTTTTAATAAAAATTTAGTTAAAAATTAATTTAAATTATCTTTAGAAGTAAGAAAATTCTTCTCCGAAATTCAATTATTTTCAGAAAAAATAAAATTCTTCGCAAAAAGTCAATTCTGTTCAGTAATTTTTAAAAATTCTTGTCAAAATTTTAATTATCTTTAGAAATAATAAAATTCTTCTCCGAAATTAAAGTATTTGAATAAAATTCATGTCAAAATTTCAAATGTTTTCAAAAATTTACCTCAATTCAATGATATTCAATAGCATAACTTACTATTTTAATAAAATTTTCAAAAAAATTCAATTATTTAAAAAAATTTTAATACAATTAAACCAAATTTTTATTAAAATTTGTCGAATGAATTCAATTATTTAAAAATTTATTGATAAAATTCTTTATGAGAATTGAATTTTATATTTGAATAATTCCATTCTAGTAGAATTTTTTTAAGAAAAATTGATTTAAAAATAAATTTTAGATTATAATTAAATATTAAAGGCATTATAGCGTGAATTTTTAGAAATAATTGAATTTTGAAAAGGTTCCAAATTAAAATCTTTGAAAATTTTAATTTTTCATACTTTTAACTAACAATTTTGTAGAAGAATTAATTTTTTTGAAAAAGTTTATTTGAATTTAACTTGAAATTATTTTTTTGAAGTT
Source organism: Leptopilina heterotoma (assembly GCF_015476425.1). Taxonomy (NCBI): domain Eukaryota; kingdom Metazoa; phylum Arthropoda; class Insecta; order Hymenoptera; family Figitidae; genus Leptopilina; species Leptopilina heterotoma. The sequence goes on from NW_025111055.1 coordinate 145,179, forward strand.
TTTATTTTCTAATATATACGTATTAAACTGAAGAATTTCCAAAGAATGGAAATTTTGTAAAATTAAATTGTAAACAATTAAATTTGAAAATTCTTGCAGAATTTTAGGATAAAAACACTAAAAAAATTGAATTTTAGAGAAGTTACAAATTATTGCAGACATTCAATTATTTTCAAGAGTAATAATATTCTTTGCAAAAATGAAAAATATTGTTCAATAATAATAAAATTCTTCTTGGAGATTCAATTATTTTCACAAATAATAAAACTCATCGCAGAATTTCAATTATTTTTAACACAATTTTAATCAAATTTCTCGAAAAGTGTAATTTTCTTAAAAATTTTATTAAAATTGGTCGAAAGAATTCAATTATTTAAAAATTTGTTGATTAAATTCTTTATGAGAATTGAATTTAAAAAAAAATTCAATTATTCAATGAATTATTTTTGTATTTAAATAATTGAATTGAATTTAAATAATTGAATTGAATTTATATAATTGAATTGAATGTAAATAATTGAATCGAATTTAAATAATTGAATTGAATTTAAATAATTGAATTGAATTTATATAATGGAATTGAATTTAAATAATTGAATTGAATTTAAATAATTGAATTAATTAATTATTTGAATAATTGAATTTCGAAAAAGTTTCAAATTAAAATTGAATTGTAAACAAATGGATTTGAAAATTGTCAAAGAACTTTTTCGAAAATTTTAAAAAATAATTGATTTAAAGAAGAATTTTAGTTGAAAATTTTTGAAAATAATAATTGAATTGAAATAATGAAAATAATTTCGAAGCAGTTACAGTAATAATATTCTTATAACAATGATAAAAAAATTATTATTATTTTATTATTTTTTATAATGATTTTATCACTCGCTCATCTTTAATTATTACAAAACATAAAGAAATCGATCACTCCGAGTCTTCGACTCGGAGCAATCGATATCTTCAAGTTTTACAATAAATTCTTATAAGTTAAATGTAAAATTTTTAAAAATTTAAATTAAAATTTTTTTAAATCAGGAAATTATATTATTTTTAATTACTATTATTATTATTATTATTATTATTATTATTATTATTATTATTATTATTATTATTATTATTATTATTATTATTATTATTTTATTATTATTAATATTAAAAATTGAAAAAATTATTACTCACTGTGCAAAAACCAGCAATAATGATCCTCCACATCGTGTGTAATCCAAATGATGGAAAAAATAAGAGAAAGAAGGAAATTTGTTCTTGATAACACTAGAATACACTTCCGATATTTGTCTATGTTATACCCCACGTGTGTAGCCTTGAATTAAAACGACAAGATCGTCAATTTTCAAAGGATGCAATTTTGACGAAGGCTTCAGATGGACTGAACCGGACCGAAGCAAAGGAGCAGGGAATCACCAGTCCATCCAGAATTTACTGTTAATGCATGCCCGATGCCTCTGCTAACAACCATATTCTTTACTTCGTTCTGAAACCGACGTCTACAAACAAATTGCTCTCATTTTTCTATTTTGCGAACAAACTTTTTTTTCCGATGGAAGAAAAAAGACAATTTTTTTTTCTCGACTTTTGGAGCGAAATATTTTCAGAGATTTCAACTCTCTCTGGATTTTTGTCTCCTATTTTTGTGTTGTTATCATAAAGTTCCGAAATTGTTCAAACGAATAAGGAAGTTCTCCAAATTCGAATTTTTATCGCAAAATGTATTTAAAATGTATTTAAAAAGTAGGTTCTAATTAATTTTGTTTTTTCGAACAAACAAAATTTAATTTAATTTTTTTCAAACGAACAGATTTCGTTCGTTTGAAAGTTTCAGAACTTTGTGGATCATTCTACAGACAGAATTTTTGTCGTATTTGATGACAATTTTCCAAATTTTTAAATTTCCAGTTCGCCACAATACTTGAATTCTTTTTGTCTCTAAGATTTTGTCAGAAAACTTCCTAAAATCATTTCATTCAAATGAAAACAAATACCTAAAAATCAACATTTTTATTTATTTCCATTTTCTAGGTTTTTTTTTACTAGGAAGAAAATTACTAAAATCCAAAAAACAAAAACGAAACTTCTACAAAAAAAAATAATTCCTTCAAGCGACATAGCGATTATTATGTTCCATATAATTCATCACATCTTTTACACCATTGTGTAAGGAAAATTTTAAAAACAAATTCTTTTCCTCTTCACGGTAAAGAAGGTTTGTCGAAACGCTATGCGATTCTGATATGTATAACTATATAAGCAGGGGAATGAGTTAAGCGGTTACTGACTTTTCAGAGAGCACCAATTGTCGCGGTTCAACTGATCTTATTTCTTCTAATATACAACTCAGGCGAAAAAAAAACAAAACTTTATCATTAATTATAAAATAATAAAAATTCTTATTGATTTCAAAACAAAAATTACTATTTTCCACTCGTCATAGGTTCATTGAAGAATAACGTAACGGTTTCTAGAAGGAATTTTTTTTTTTTTTGCATCAACCATTAATATAAATATATAGTGGAAAGAAAAAAAAATACGCAATGGGCTGCTTGTTAGTTTTCAGTAAATTATTTTTATTACTATTATAACTATAATGAAGATACCACACCGACCATTCATAAAGCTCATCAACATTTTGCTTTAATAAATTCAAAAAATCCTCTATATGTACAACGCTCAGTAAGCAAATTAATTTCCCCTGATGCAAAAGCATTATAATAATGCGGTGGATTATAACTGTTGTAATTAATTTATTCAAAGGTGAAAAAAAAAATTATTTGCGTCTTATTTTTTAATTTTATTTCCTAGTGGTTTTAGTATTTCCTATATAAGCCGAACTTGGAAAGGAAAATAAATAAAACTTTTTTACTTTTTTTTTTTTTTAAATATGAAGTGTTCCGAAAAAGGTATTAAAGCAGCAAATCATTCTATATAAGGTTCTGGTTTGTTATTACAATTTTCTGTATTTAATTTAAAACAAAAATCAGTTTTTATCAATTATTTATTAGATAATGAAGACTCGGGGCTCGAACTAGGTCCCTAAATCCCGTAAAGATCGGTAAATTTGCTTGAGGTCCGTAAAAGTCATTTTTTTAAAAAAAAAGGTCCGTAAAGTCTGTAATTTGATAGAAAAAGACCAGAAGTTCGTCAATTTTACAATATAATTTTGGAAATTTTGAAAAAGTTAGAAATTATTGCAAAAATTCAATTATTTTCAAAAGTAATAAAATTCTTCGCAGAAATTCAACTATGTTCAAAAATTTTTTAAATACTCGTCAAAATTTCAATTGCCTTTAGAAATAATAAAATTCTTTTGCAAAATTCAATTATATTCAAAAATTTTAATAAAATTCTTGGCGAAATTTCAATTATTTGCAAAAAATTTCCCTAAATTCAATGATATTCAATATCTACTATTTTAATCAAATTTTCCACAATAATTCAATTATTTAAAAAAAATTTTATTAAAATTCAACGCAAACGTTTAATTATTTTCATAAAATAATATAAAATTTCACAGGAATTCAATTATATATACAGACTTTTTTTACAAATTTCTTCACAAAAATTCAATTATTTTTATAAATAATAACATTTTTTCAGAAATTCAATTACTTTGGCAAAAAAAAATTCTATTTAGGAATTAAATTATTTTTAAAAAATTTTAATAAAATTCTACGTAAACATTTAATTATTTTCATGAAATAATAAAAATTCCATAGGAATTCAATTATTTACTAATTCTTTATAAATTTCTTCGCAATAATTCAATTATTTCTATAAATAATAAAATTTTTACAGAGATTCAATTATTTTCAAAAGTAATAAAATTCTTCTTAGAAATTCAATTCTGTTAAAATCTTTTTTTTAAATTCTCGTTCCAATTTTAATTATCTTTAGAAATAATAAAATTCTTCTCCAAAATTAAATTATTTTCAAAAATTCTAATAAAATTCCTGTCAAAATTTCAATTATTTACAAAAATTTTCCTTAATTCAATGATTTTCAATATAAACCATTTTAAAATAAAATTTTCCAAAAGAATTCAATTATTTAAAAAAATTTTAATATAATTCTACGTAAACACTTAATTATTTTCATAAAATAAGAAAAATTCCATAGGAATTCAATTATTTACAAATTTTTTTATAAATTCCTTAACAATAATTTAATTATTTTCATAAATAATAAAAATTTCACAGGGATTCAATTATTTTGGTAAATAATAAAATTCTTTTTAGGAATTCAATTATTTTCAAAAGTAAAATAATTCTTCCCAGAAATTCAATTCTGTTCAGAATTCTTTAAAAATTCTCGTCCCAATGTCAATTATCTTTAAAAATAAAAAATTCTTCTCCGAAATTCAATTATTTTCAAAAATTTTAATAAAATTCTTGACAAAAGTTGAATTATTTTCAAAAATTTTCCTCAAATTCAATGATTTTCATTATCAACTGACTATTATAATAAAATTTTCCAAAAGAATTCAATTATTTAAAAATTTTTTTATTAAAATTCTATGTAAATTTGAATATTTTCAAAAATAATAAAATTAAAAATGTAATTTAAAAATTTTATCAAAATTCCTCGAATGAATTCAATTATTTAAAAAGTTGATAAAATTCTTTATGAGAATTGAATTTTATATTTAAATAAATTATTTTTGTATTTAAATAATTGAATTCTCGTTGATTTTTCTAATAAAAATTGAATGAAAATGAAAAATGAAAAATTGAAAATGAATTTCAGTTAAAATTTTATATTAAAATAGAATATTAAAACCAATATAGCGAGAATTTTTATAAATCCTAATTGAATGTTCAAAAGATTTCTATTTAAAATATTTGAAAATTTTAATTTTTCATATTTTTAACTAATAATTCTGTTAAAGAATTAATTTTTTTTGAAAAAGTTTATTTAAATTTTACTTGAAATAATTTTATTGAAGTTTTTATTTTCTAATATATATTAAACTGAAGAATTTTCGAAGAATGGAAATTTTATAAAATTGAATTGTAAACAAATAAATTTGAAAATTCTCAAAAAACTTTTTAAAAAATTATTAAAAATAATGGACTAACTGGAAAATTTTAGTTAAAAACAGTAAAAAAAACTGAATTTTTGAGAAGTTACAAATTATTGCAGAAATTCAATTATTTTCAAGAGCAATCAAATTTTTCGTAGAAATTTAATTATGTTCAAAAATAATAAAATTCTTCTTTGGGATTAAAATATTTTTACAATTAATAAAACTCATCGCAGAATTTCAATTATTTTTAATAGAATTTTAATTATTTCGCAGAATTTCAATTTATTTTAATATAATTTTAATCAAATTTCTCGAAACATGTAAATTTCTCTTAAAAATTTTAATAGAATTCGTCAAAAGAATTCAATTATTTAAAAATTTGTTGATAAAAAATTCTTTCAATATAATTGAATTTTTAAAAACATTCAATTATTCAATAAATTATTTTTGTATTAAAATAATTGAATTCTCGTTGAATTTTCTAATAAAAATTGATTTAAAAATGAATTTTGGTTAAAATTTTAGATAATAATCCGTAATTTTTAAATACTTCCACTGGTTCGAGCCCTGAAGACTCGTTTTTTTTTCATTCCAAAAATTACATAATTTTTTGGTACTTTTCTTCGGAGCAAGTCGCAAATTATAACGACAGTTGTAATTTTAGTGGCGTTTTAAATTAGAGCTCAGATTTCTGAAAATAAGTTCCCGTTGCTTATTTTTTTTACGAAATATCGACTTTGTTTAACAAGTTGACAGCAGCGTAAGATGTCTTTATAACCTGTCAATTGTTCAATAACGCTTTCTGTTAATAATTTAATAATAATTACCATACATTAAACTGAAAAAAAAATTTATTTGATTCAAATAACCGATTAATTGACTATTATCAATTAAATATTTACTTGAATCAAATAATATTTATTGGAGTCAATTAAATGGTATTTGAATCATTACTTTCAATATTTGAAGCAAATATGAATTGAACCATTTAATTAAATAATAAATATTATTTGATTCAATTAAATATTTAATTGATAATAGTCGATTATTTGATTCAATTAAATATTTAATTGAAAATAGTCGATTAATTGATTATTTGAATCAAATAATTTTTTTTTCAGTGTATTATAATTTTTATGTAAAATGAAGATAAAAATAATTTTTACCCATCCGAAAGTTTGAAGATTAAGAGTACACAAGCTCTTGAAAGAAATTGAGGATCCTCTCTCAGCTGTCAATAGCATTAATGACAAATTTCTCCGATTGGAATAATTCGATTGCACCCAATTGCTACAATAAACAGCCGCTGAAACATCCTTGCTCTATTTTGAATTTTCAAAATTTTTTTTCAATTTTCAAAACTAAAATTAAAAATTTTCCTACATTCAATTTTAATATCTTCTACGCACTAAGATAACATTTATTCTCCTTTACCTTTTCATCAATTAAACAACCGTACCAGCAGTACAAAAATATTTGCGACAGCACACACGTTACGTATTGTATCAGCATGATAAATTGAAACCAGTTCCCATTCAGTAAGCTTTCCTGCTGCAAATAAAGAATAAAATTTTTTTTTTTTCAATTACTTCGCCCCTATACATAAAGGAAATAATACGCACAAGGAAATAGTTTTCATACCTGTGCCATTTGAAAAATTATCGTACAAAATGTCAAGAGACTAAGAAGAAAGAATGGCAATATCGCAACCATAAAAAATGATTCAATTTCCTTGACAATTCTCAAAACTAAAACATGATGATTCACGTATTCTTTAATTTTTTCCTTTGTAATGCCAATTTGTTGCTCCGACGAATTTTCTAATCTATACGCACATAATTCAAATTGTCCAATTGTTATTAACATAAATCCATAGACTGTCGTGTCAAGTGTTACATTTATAATAATCGAGAATGAATTCAATAGCGACTCAAAAGCATAAGTTATCGTGAAAATAATCGGCGACGATACATCAAATGGATAATAGAGATTGAATGGCAATTCTATTTTCTCCTTCCAATTCAAAAGTGGCGTCAATGCTATCGATATACCACAAAATGTAAAAATTGTAATAATAAACTTAAAAATTGCTTGCGATTTCCTAAAGTATTTATCAACAATTGCCTTCTCTTCATTCGACAATGGTTTAAATAAACGATCACGAAATTCATTTAAAATTCCTCTCATGTCACTTTTTCTTGTTATAAAATTAACAACCTTCCAACAGAATATAATGAATGTGAGTGAGGGATAAATTTCAACAAAATGCTCAAGACTTTCGCAAGTGCGAAAAAATTGTACAATTTCCAATAGTGTGAAACAATGAATCAATAGTAATACTATTATTCTATAGCATTTTCTCTCGAGTGTTGATTTAACATTGTCTTCCCAAAGACCGCAGAGCCACAAGGAAGTGAATTGACTTGGTAAAATGTCCATAATGCTAAAAGAGAGAGAAAATACCAAGAAAAGGGTACCATTTAAGTCGTGTGCATACTGTCGATTTATCGATATTTATGCGCTCTTTCATTATATTCGCTACCACTGAAAATTTCATCAAAATGCAACATGTAATCATAGTAGTGAAGTAAAGGGAGGTAAAAGGATACATTTCCTGGTTTGGCTAATTTTGAACTTCTTGCGCACTACAATTTAAATAGAGGGCTTCTATATGTATTGACAATAGATGAAACCTGCAAGAGAGGGTTTTGAAAATGAATTCATTACTATATTGTAGGGTATAATTATTGTATGAGGGACTATAGTTCTGTGACACAACATGTGTTATTAAGAGTTAACTTCTGCTATGTTGTACTACACGACAATAGGAATAGAGAGGAGAAATTCGCTCTGTCCTGTTTTTTTCTTCAAAGTTTTCCTTTTTTTTCTAAATTCTCTACTCGACATGTTTCTTCTTCGTAGGGTAGTTAAAATGTAATTGTAAATTAACATTGTCGTTAATTTAATTTTCTCCTTTCGAACTTGCTTGTTTCATCAAATTCACGGCAGCGTAAGAGGTTTTAACAACCTGAACAAGAATTTTCATTATTTTATAAATATAAATTTGTAGAATTTATAAATAAAATAAAATTTATAAATATAAATTAATAAGTAAATAAACTAGAAACTTGAAACTAGTTCATTTCATACCCAACTAAACGTGTCTTGATTCAAAGTGCACAAACTACGGAATGAAATTGGACTTCCTTCTTCGGCAATGAGTAACATTAGGAATAAACTTTTTCTATCCGAAATATTTAAATTCAGCCAATTACTGTTGTATATTGCAGTGGATATTTCTTTACTCTTGAAAATAATATTAATTAGTAATATTAGAAAAAAAGAAAAAAAAATCTTTGTTACCTAACGTTATATTTATTTAATACTAGCAACAATTCGCGCGCGGCTAACTTCTTGTACTCACTTTTCTAAATAAAATTAGCAATTTTAAAAAGAATTGAATGTAAAAATTTACCTAAATACAAATTTTTTTTCATAAAAAATAAAATATGAATTGGAATATAGATTTAATATTATTACAACTATTATAATTGTGTAAGGCTCAGTTCCTACTAGAACTCTGGTAATTTTCAGATGATTAGAATTATTAAATTTGGAAGAAATAAATTTTTATTTTCGTTTTTACAAAATTATGATTGTCTGATGGCGTACGGGTGGACCTGCTACTACTTAAAAATTAAAATAAAATTCTCTATTCTTAAGGATTGTGTAGGGCTTAATCCCTACTAGAACTCTGGTAAGTTTCAGATGATTAGAATTATTAAATTTGGAAGAAATAAATTTTTATTTTCGTTTTTACCAAATTTTGATTGTCTGATGGCGTTCGGGTGAGGGTGCTAGTACTTAAAAATTAAAATAAAATTCTCTATTCTTTAGGATTGTGTAGGGCTCAGTCCCTACTAAGACTCTGGTAATTTTCAGAAAATTAAAATTATTAAATTTGGAAGAAATAAATTTTTATATTCGTTTTTAACAAATTATGATTGTCTGATGGCGTACGGGTGGACCTGCTACTACTTAAAAATTAAAATAAAATTCTCTATTCTTAAGGATTGTGTAGGGCTTAATCCCTACTAGAACTCTGGTAAGTTTCAGATGATTAGAATTATTAAATTTGGAAGAAATAAATTTTTATTTTCGTTTTTACCAAATTTTGATTGTCTGATGGCGTTCGGGTGAGAGTGCTAGTACTTAAAAATTAAAATAAAATTCTCTATTCTTTAGGATTGTGTAGGGCTCAGTCCCTACTAAGACTCTGGTAATTTTCAGAAAATTAAAATTATTAAATTTGGAAGAAATAAATTTTTATATTCGTTTTTAACAAATTATGATTGTCTGATGACGTACGCGTGGACCTGCTACTACTAAAAAATTAAAATAAAATTCACTATTCTTTAGGATTGTGTAGGGCTCAGTCCCTACTAGAAGTCTGGTAATTTTCAGATGATTAGAATTATTAAATTTGGAAGAAATAAATTTTTATTTTCGTTTTTACCAAATTATGATTGTCTGATGGCGTACGGGAGGACCTGCTACTACTTAAAAATTAAAATAAAATTCTCTATTTTTAAGGATTGTGTAGGGCTCAGTCCCTACTAGAAGTCTGGTAATTTTCAGATGATTAGAATTATTAAATTTGGAAGAAATAAATTTTTATTTTCGTTTTTACCAAATTTTGATTGTCTGATGGCGTTTGGGTGAGGGTGCTAGTACTTAAAAATTAAAATAAAATTCTCTATTCTTTAGGATTGTGTAGGGCTCAGTCCCTACTAGAAGTCTGGTAATTTTTAGATGATTAGAATTATTAAATTTGGAAGAAAATAATTTTTATTTTCGTTTTTACCAAATTATGATTGTCTGATGACGTACGGGTGGACCTGCTACTAATAAAAAATTAAAATAAAATTGTCTATTCTTAAGGATTGTGTAGGGCTTAATCCCTACTAGAACTCTGGTAATTTTCAGATGATTAGAATTATTAAATTTGGAAGAAATAAATTTTTATTTTCGTTTTTACCAAATTATGATTGTCTGATGGCGTACGAGAGGACCTGCTACTACTTAAAAATTAAAATAAAATTCTCTATTTTTAAGGATTATGTAGGGCTCAGTCCCTACTAGAAGTCTGGTAATTTTCAGATGATTAGAATTATTAAATTTGGAAGAAATAAATTTCTATTTTCGTTTTTACCAAATTTTGATTGTCTGATGACGTACGGGTGGACCTGCTACTACTAAAAAATTAAAATAAAATTCTCTATTCTTAAGGATTGTGTAGGGCTCAGTCCCTACTAGAAATCTAGTAATTTTCAGATGATTAGAATTATTAAATTTGGAAGAAATAAATTTCTATTTTCGTTTTTACCAAATTTTGATTGTCTGATGACGTACGGGTGGACCTGCTACTACTAAAAAATTAAAATAAAATTCTCTATTCTTAAGGATTGTGTAGGGCTCAGTCCCTACTAGAAATCTAGTAATTTTCAGATGATTAGAATTATTAAATTTGGAAGAAATAAATTTTTATTTTCGTTTTTACCAAATTTTGATTGTCTGATGACGTACGGGTGGACCTGCTACTACTAAAAAATTTAAATAAAATTCTCTATTCTTAAGGATTGTGTAGGGCTCAGTCCCTACTAGAAATCTAGTAATTTTCAGATGATTAGAATTATTAAATTTGGAAGAAATAAATTTTTATTTTCGTTTTTACCAAATTTTGATTGTCTGATGACGTACGGGTGGACCTGCTACTACTAAAAAATTAAAATAAAATTCTCGATTCTTAAGGATTGTGTAGGGCTCAGTCCCTACTAGAAGTCTGGTAATTTTCAGATGATTAGAATTATTAAATTTGGAAGAAATAAATTTTTATTTTCGTTTTTACCAAATTTTGATTGTCTGAAGACGTACGGGTGGACCTGCTACTACTAAAAAATTAAAATAAAATTCTCTATTCTTTAGGATTGTGTAGGGCTCAGTCCCTACTAAGACTCTGGTAATTTTCAGATGATTAGAATTATTAAATTTGGAAGAAATAAATTTTTATTTTCGTTTTTACCAAATTTTGAATGTCTGATGGCGTTTGGGTGAGGGTGCTAGTACTTAAAAATTAAAATAAAATTCTCTATTCTTAAGGATTGTGTAGGGCTCAGTCCCTACTAGAAATCTAGTAATTTTCAGATGATTAGAATTATTAAATTTGGAAGAAATAAATTTTTATTTTCGTTTTTACCAAATTTTGAATGTCTGATGGCGTTTGGGTGAGGGTGCTAGTACTTAAAAATTAAAATAAAATTTTCTATTCTTTAGGATTGTGTAGGGCTCAGTCCCTACTAAGACTCTGGTAATTTTCAGAAAATTAAAATTATTAAATTTGGAAGAAATAAATTTTTATTTTCGTTTTTAACAAATTATGATTGTCTGATGACGTACGGGTGGACCTGCTACTACTAAAAAATTAAAATAAAATTCTCTATTCTTAAGGATTGTGTAGGGCTCAGTCCCTACTAGAAGTCTGGTAATTTTCAGATGATTAGAATTATTAAATTTGGAAGAAATAAATTTTTATTTTCGTTTTTACCAAATTTTGATTGTCTGATGGCGTTCGGGTGAGGGTGCTAGTACTTAAAAATTAAAATAAAATTCTCTATTCTTTAGGATTGTGTAGGGCTCAGTCCCTACTAAGACTCTGGTAATTTTCAGATGATTAAAATTATTAAATTTGGAAGAAATAAATTTTTATTTTCGTTTTTACCAAATTTTGATTGTCTGATGACGTACGGGTGGACCTGCTACTACTAAAAAATTAAAATAAAATTCTCTATTCTAAAGGATTGTGTAGGGCTTATTCCCTACTAGAAGTCTGGTAATTTTCAGATGATTAGAATTATTAAATTTGGAAGAAATAAATTTCTATTTTCGTTTTTACCAAATTTTGAGTGTCTGATGACGTACGGGTGGACCTGCTACTACTAAAAAATTAAAATAAAATTCTCTATTCTTAAGGATTGTGTAGGGCTCAGTCCCTACTAGAAATCTAGTAATTTTCAGATGATTAGAATTATTAAATTTGGAAGAAATAAATTTTTATTTTCGTTTTTACCAAATTTTGAATGTCTGATGGCGTTTGGGTGAGGGTGCTAGTACTTAAAAATTAAAATAAAATTCTCTATTCTTAAGGATTGTGTAGGGCTCAGTCCCTACTAGAAATCTAGTAATTTTCAGATGATTAGAATTATTAAATTTGGAAGAAATAAATTTTTATTTTCGTTTTTACCAAATTCTGATTGTCTGATGGCGTACGGGTGGACCTGCTACTACTAAAAAATTAAAATAAAATTCTCTATTCTTAAGGATTGTGTAGGGCTCAGTCCCTACTAGAAATCTAGTAATTTTCAGATGATTAGAATTATTAAATTTGGAAGAAATAAATTTTTATTTTCGTTTTTACCAAATTTTGAATGTCTGATGGCGTTTGGGTGGACCTGCTACTACTAAAAAATTAAAATAAAATTCTCTATTCTTAAGGATTGTGTAGGGCTCAGTCCCTACTAGAAATCTAGTAATTTTCAGATGATTAGAATTATTAAATTTGGAAGAAATAAATTTTTATTTTCGTTTTTACCAAATTTTGAATGTCTGATGGCGTTTGGGTGAGGGTGCTAGTACTTAAAAATTAAAATAAAATTCTCTATTCTTAAGGATTGTGTAGGGCTCAGTCCCTACTAGAAATCTAGTAATTTTCAGATGATTAGAATTATTAAATTTGGAAGAAATAAATTTTTATTTTCGTTTTTATCAAATTTTGATTGTCTGATGGCGTTCGGGTGAGGGTGCTAGTACTTAAAAATTAAAATAAAATTCTCTATTCTTTAGGATTGTGTAGGGCTTAGTCCCTACTAAGAATCTGGTAATTTTCAGATGATTAAAATTATTAAATTTGGAAGAAATAAATTTTTATTTTCGTTTTTACCAAATTCTGATTGTCTGATGGCGTACGGGTGGACCTGCTACTACTTAAAAATTAAAATGAAATTCTCTATTTTTAAGGATTGTGTAGGGCTCAGTCCCTACTAGAAGTCTGGTAATTTTCAGATGATTAGAATTATTAAATTTGGAAGAAATAAATTTTTATTTTCCTTTTTACCAAATTATGATTGTCTGATGGCGTACGGGTGGACCTGCTACTACTTAAAAATTAAAATAAAATTCTCTATTCTTTAGGATTGTGTAGGGCTCAGTCCCTACTAAGACTCTGGTAATTTTCAGAAAATTAAAATTATTAAATTTGGAAGAAATAAATTTTTATTTTCGTTTTTAACAAATTATGATTGTCTGATGACGTACGGGTGGACCTGCTACTACTAAAAAATTAAAATAAAATTCTCTATTCTTAAGGATTGTGTAGGGCTCAGTCCCTACTAGAAGTCTGGTAATTTTCAGATGATTAGAATTATTAAATTTGGAAGAAATAAATTTTTATTTTCGTTTTTACCAAATTATGATTGTCTGATGACGTACGGGTGGACCTGCTACTACTAAAAAATTTAAATAAAATTGTCTATTCTTAAGGATTGTGTAGGGCTCAGTCCCTACTATAAGTCTGGTAATTTTCAGATGATTAGAATTATTAAATTTGGAAGAAATAAATTTTTATTTTCGTTTTTACCAAATTTTGATTGTCTGATGGCGTTCGGGTGGACCTGCTACTACTTTAAAATTAAAATAAAATTCTCTATTTTTAAGGATTGTGTAGGGCTCAGTCCCTACTAGAAGTCTGGTAATTTTCAGATGATTAGAATTATTAAATTTGGAAGAAATAAATTTTTATTTTCGTTTTTACCAAATTTTGATTGTCTGATGGCGTTCGGGTGAGGGTGCTAGTACTTAAAAATTAAAATAAAATTCTCTATTCTTTAGGATTGTGTAGGGCTCAGTCCCTACTAAGACTTTGGTAATTTTCAGATGATTAGAATTATTAAATTTGGAAGAAATAAATTTTTATTTTCGTTTTTAACAAATTATGATTGTCTGATGACGTACGGGTGGACCTGCTACTACTAAAAAATTTAAATAAAATTGTCTATTCTTAAGGATTGTGTAGGGCTCAGTCCCTACTATAAGTCTGGTAATTTTCAGATGATTAGAATTATTAAATTTGGAAGAAATAAATTTTTATTTTCGTTTTTACCAAATTTTGATTGTCTGATGGCGTTCGGGTGGACCTGCTACTACTTCAAAATTAAAATAAAATTCTCTATTTTTAAGGATTGTGTAGGGCTCAGTCCCTACTAGAAGTCTGGTAATTTTCAGATGATTAGAATTATTAAATTTGGAAGAAATAAATTTTTATTTTCGTTTTTACCAAATTTTGATTGTCTGATGGCGTTCGGGTGGACCTGCTACTACTTCAAAATTAAAATAAAATTCTCTATTTTTAAGGATTGTGTAGGGCTCAGTCCCTACTAGAAGTCTGGTAATTTTCAGATGATTAGAATTATTAAATTTGGAAGAAATAAATTTTTATTTTCGTTTTTACCAAATTTTGATTGTCTGATGGCGTTCGGGTGAGGGTGCTAGTACTTAAAAATTAAAATAAAATTCTCTATTCTTTAGGATTGTGTAGGGCTCAGTCCCTACTAAGACTCTGGTAATTTTCAGATGATTAAAATTATTAAATTTGGAAGAAATAAATTTTTATTTTCGTTTTTACCAAATTTTGATTGTCTGATGACGTACGGGTGGACCTGCTACTACTAAAAAATTAAAATAAAATTCTCTATTCTTAAGGATTGTGTAGGGCTTATTCCCTACTAGAAGTCTGGTAATTTTCAGATGATTAGAATTATTAAATTTGGAAGAAATAAATTTTTATTTTCGTTTTTACCAAATTCTGATTGTCTGATGGCGTACGGGTGGACCTGCTACTACTTTAAAATTAAAATAAAATTTTCTATTTTTAAGGATTGTGTAGGGCTCAGTCCCTACTAGAAGTCTGGTAATTTTCAGATGATTAGAATTATTAAATTTGGAAGAAATAAATTTTTATTTTCGTTTTTACCAAATTTTGATTGTCTGATGGCGTTCGGGTGGACCTGCTACTACTTCAAAATTAAAATAAAATTCTCTATTTTTAAGGATTGTGTAGGGCTCAGTCCCTACTAGAAGTCTGGTAATTTTCAGATGATTAGAATTATTAAATTTGGAAGAAATAAATTTTTATTTTCGTTTTTACCAAATTTTGATTGTCTGATGGCGTTCGGGTGAGGGTGCTAGTACTTAAAAATTAAAATAAAATTCTCTATTCTTTAGGATTGTGTAGGGCTCAGTCCCTACTAAGACTCTGGTAATTTTCAGATGATTAGAATTATTAAATTTGGAAGAAATAAATTTTTATTTTCGTTTTTACCAAATTTTGATTGTCTGATGGCGTTCGGGTGAGGGTGCTAGTACTTAAAAATTAAAATAAAATTCTCTATTCTTTAGGATTGTGTAGGGCTTAGTCCCTACTAACAATCTGGTAATTTTCAGATGATTAAAATTATTAAATTTGGAAGAAATAAATTTTTAATTTCGTTTTTACCAAATTCTGATTGTCTGATGGCGTACGGGTGGACCTGCTACTACTTTAAAATTAAAATAAAATTTTCTATTTTTAAGGATTGTGTAGGGCTCAGTCCCTACTAGAAGTCTGGTAATTTTCAGATGATTAGAATTATTAAATTTAGAAGAAATAAATTTCTATTTTCGTTTTTACCAAATTTTGATTGTCTGATGACGTACGGGTGGACCTGCTACTACTAAAAAATTAAAATAAAATTCTCTATTCTTAAGGATTGTGTAGGGCTCAGTCCCTACTAGAAATCTAGTAATTTTCAGATGATTAGAATTATTAAATTTGGAAGAAATAAATTTTTATTTTCGTTTTTACCAAATTTTGATTGTCTGATGGCGTTCGGGTGAGGGTGCTAGTACTTAAAAATTAAAATAAAATTCTCTATTCTTTAGGATTGTGTAGGGCTCAGTCCCTACTAAGACTCTGGTAATTTTCAGAAAATTAAAATTATTAAATTTGGAAGAAATAAATTTTTATTTTCGTTTTTAACAAATTATGATTGTCTGATGACGTACAGGTGGACCTGCTACTACTAAAAAATTAAAATATAATTCTCTATTCTTAAGGATTGTGTAGGGCTTAGTCCCTACTAGAAGTCTGGTAATTTTCAGATGATTAGAATTATTAAATTTGGAAGAAATAAATTTTTATTTTCGTTTTTACCAAATTATGATTGTCTGATGACGTACGGGTGGACCTGCTACTACTAAAAATTTAAATAAAATTGTCTATTCTTAAGGATTGTGTAGGGCTCAGTCCCTACTATAAGTCTGGTAATTTTCAGATGATTAGAATTATTAAATTTGGAAGAAATAAATTTTTATTTTCGTTTTTACCAAATTTTGATTGTCTGATGGCGTTCGGGTGGACCTGCTACTACTTCAAAATTAAAATAAAATTCTCTATTTTTAAGGATTGTGTAGGGCTCAGTCCCTACTAGAAGTCTGGTAATTTTCAGATGATTAGAATTATTAAATTTGGAAGAAATAAATTTTTATTTTCGTTTTTACCAAATTTTGATTGTCTGATGGCGTTCGGGTGAGGGTGCTAGTACTTAAAAATTAAAATAAAATTCTCTATTCTTTAGGATTGTGTAGGGCTCAGTCCCTACTAAGACTTTGGTAATTTTCAGATGATTAAAATTATTAAATTTGGAAGAAATAAATTTTTATTTTTGTTTTTAACAAATTATGATTGTCTGATGACGTACGGGTGGACCTGCTACTACTAAAAAATTAAAATATAATTCTCTATTCTTAAGGATTGTGTAGGGCTCAGTCCCTACTAGAAGTCTGGTAATTTTCAGATGATTAGAATTATTAAATTTGGAAGAAATAAATTTTTATTTTCGTTTTTACCAAATTATGATTGTCTGATGACGTACGGGTGGACCTGCTACTACTAAAAAATTTAAATAAAATTGTCTATTCTTAAGAATTGTGTAGGGCTCAGTCCCTACTATAAGTCTGGTAATTTTTAGATGATTAGAATTATTAAATTTGGAAGAAATAAATTTTTATTTTCGTTTTTACCAAATTTTGATTGTCTGATGGCGTTCGGGTAGACCTGCTACTACTTCAAAATTAAAATAAAATTCTATATTTTTAAGGATTGTGTAGGGCTCAGTCCCTACTAGAAGTCTGGTAATTTTCAGATGATTAGAATTATTAAATTTGGAAGAAATAAATTTTTATTTTCGTTTTTACCAAATTTTGATTGTCTGATGGCGTTCGGGTGAGGGTGCTAGTACTTAAAAATTAAAATAAAATTCTCTCTTCTTTAGGATTGTGTAGGGCTCAGTCTCTACTAAAACTATGGTAATTTTCAGATGATTAAAATTATTAAATTTGAAAGAAATAAATTTTTATTTTCGTTTTTACCAAATTTTGATTGTCTGATGACGTACGGGTGGACCTGCTACTACTAAAAAATTAAAATAAAATTCTCTATTCTTAAGGATTGTGTAGGGCTTATTCCCTACTAGAAGTCTGGTAATTTTCAGATGATTAGAATTATTAAATTTGGAAGAAATAAATTTTTATTTTCGTTTTTACCAAATTATGATTGTCTGATGGCGTACGGGTGGACCTGCTACTACTTAAAAATTAAAAAAAAATTCTCTATTCTTAAGGATTGTGTAGAGCTTAATCCCTACTAGAAGTCTGGTAATTTTCAGATGATTAGAATTATTGAATTTGGAAGAAATAAATTTTTATTTTCGTTTTTACCAAATTATGATTGTCTGATGGCGTACGGGTGGACCTGCTACTACTTAAAAATTAAAATAAAATTCTCTATTCTTAAGGATTGTGTAGGGCTTAATCCCTACTAGAACTTTGGTAAGTTTAAGATGATTAGAATTATTAAATTTGGAAGAAATAAATTTTTATTTTCGTTTTTACCAAATTTTGATTGTCTGATGGCGTTCGGGTGAGGGTGCTAGTACTTAAAAATTAAAATAAAATTCTCTATTCTTTAGGATTGTGTAGGCTCAGTCCCTACTAAGACTCTGGTAATTTTCAGAAAATTAAAATTATTAAATTTGGAAGAAATAAATTTTTATATTTGTTTTTAACAAATTATGATTGTCTGATGACGTACGGGTGGACCTGCTACTACTAAAAAATTAAAATAAAATTCTCTATTCTTAAGGATTGTGTAGGGCTCAGTCCCTACTAGAAGTCTGGTAATTTTCAGATGATTAGAATTATTAAATTTGGAAGAAATAAATTTTTATTTTCGTTTTTACAAAATTATGATTGTCTGATGGCGTTCGGGTGGACCTGCTACTACTTAAAAATTAAAATAAAATTCTCTATTCTTAAGGATTGTGTAGGGCTTAATCCCTACTAGAACTCTGGTAAGTTTCAGATGATTAGAATTATTAAATTTGGAAGAAATAAATTTTTATTTTCGTTTTTACCAAATTTTGATTGTCTGATGGCGTTCGGGTGAGGGTGCTAGTACTTAAAAATTAAAATAAAATTCTCTTTTCTTTAGGATTGTGTAGGGCTCAGTCCCTACTAGAAGTCTGGTAATTTTCAGATGATTAGAATTATTAAATTTGGAAGAAATAAATTTCTATTTTCGTTTTTACCAAATTTTGATTGTCTGATGACGTACGGGTGGACCTGATACTACTAAAAAATTAAAATAAAATTCTCTATTCTAAAGGATTGTGTAGGGCTCAGTCCCTACTAGAAATCTAGTAATTTTCAGATGATTAGAATTATTAAATTTGGAAGAAATAAATTTTTATTTTCGTTTTTACCAAATTTTGATTGTCTGATGGCGTTCGGGTGAGGGTGCTAGTACTTAAAAATTAAAATAAAATTCTCTATTCTTTAGAATTGTGTAGGGCTCAGTCCCTACTAAGACTCTGGTAATTTTCAGATGATTAGAATTATTAAATTTGGAAGAAATAAATTTTTATTTTCGTTTTTACCAAATTTTGATTGTCTGATGGCGTTCGGGTGAGGGTGCTAGTACTTAAAAATTAAAATAAAATTCTCTATTCTTTAGGATTGTGTAGGGCTTAGTCCCTACTAACAATCTGGTAATTTCAGATGATTAAAATTATTAAATTTGGAAGAAATAAATTTTTAATTTCGTTTTTACCAAATTCTGATTGTCTGATGGCGTACGGGTGGACCTGCTACTACTTTAAAATTAAAATAAAATTTTCTATTTTTAAGGATTGTGTAGGGCTCAGTCCCTACTAGAAGTCTGGTAATTTTCAGATGATTAGAATTATTAAATTTAGAAGAAATAAATTTCTATTTCGTTTTTACCAAATTTTGATTGTCTGATGACGTACGGGTGGACCTGCTACTACTAAAAAATTAAAATAAAATTCTCTATTCTTAAGGATTGTGTAGGGCTCAGTCCCTACTAGAAATCTAGTAATTTTCAGATGATTAGAATTATTAAATTTGGAAGAAATAAATTTTTATTTTCGTTTTTACCAAATTTTGATTGTCTGATGGCGTTCGGGTGAGGGTGCTAGTACTTAAAAATTAAAATAAAATTCTCTATTCTTTAGGATTGTGTAGGGCTCAGTCCCTACTAAGACTCTGGTAATTTTCAGAAAATTAAAATTATTAAATTTGGAAGAAATAAATTTTTATTTTCGTTTTTAACAAATTATGATTGTCTGATGACGTACAGGTGGACCTGCTACTACTAAAAAATTAAAATATAATTCTCTATTCTTAAGGATTGTGTAGGGCTTAGTCCCTACTAGAAGTCTGGTAATTTTCAGATGATTAGAATTATTAAATTTGGAAGAAATAAATTTTTATTTTCGTTTTTACCAAATTATGATTGTCTGATGACGTACGGGTGGACCTGCTACTACTAAAAAATTTAAATAAAATTGTCTATTCTTAAGGATTGTGTAGGGCTCAGTCCCTACTATAAGTCTGGTAATTTTCAGATGATTAGAATTATTAAATTTGGAAGAAATAAATTTTTATTTTCGTTTTTACCAAATTTTGATTGTCTGATGGCGTTCGGGTGGACCTGCTACTACTTCAAAATTAAAATAAAATTCTCTATTTTTAAGGATTGTGTAGGGCTCAGTCCCTACTAGAAGTCTGGTAATTTTCAGATGATTAGAATTATTAAATTTGGAAGAAATAAATTTTTATTTTCGTTTTTACCAAATTTTGATTGTCTGATGGCGTTCGGGTGAGGGTGCTAGTACTTAAAAATTAAAATAAAATTCTCTATTCTTTAGGATTGTGTAGGGCTCAGTCCCTACTAAGACTTTGGTAATTTTCAGATGATTAAAATTATTAAATTTGGAAGAAATAAATTTTTATTTTTGTTTTTAACAAATTATGATTGTCTGATGACGTACGGGTGGACCTGCTACTACTAAAAAATTAAAATATAATTCTCTATTCTTAAGGATTGTGTAGGGCTCAGTCCCTACTAGAAGTCTGGTAATTTTCAGATGATTAGAATTATTAAATTTGAAGAAATAAATTTTTATTTTCGTTTTTACCAAATTATGATTGTCTGATGACGTACGGGTGGACCTGCTACTACTAAAAATTTAAATAAAATTGTCTATTCTTAAGAATGTGTAGGGCTCAGTCCCTACTATAAGTCTGGTAATTTTTAGATGATTAGAATTATTAATTTGGAAGAAATAAATTTTTATTTTCGTTTTTTTACCAAATTTTGATTGTCTGATGGCGTTCGGGTAGACCTGCTACTACTTAAAATTAAAATAAAATTCTCTATTTTTAAGGATTGTGTAGGCTCAGTCCCTACTAGAACGTCTGGTAATTTTCAGATGATTAGAATTATTAAATTTGGAAGAAATAAATTTTTATTTTCGTTTTTACCAAATTTTGATTGTCTGATGGCGTACGGGTGAGGCCTGCTACTACTTAAAAATTAAAATAAAATTCTCTATTCTTTAGGATTGTGTAGGGCTCAGTCCCTACTAAACTCTGGTAATTTTCAGATGATTAAATTATTAAATTTGAAGAAATAAATTTTTATTTTCGTTTTTACCAAATTTTGATTGTCTGATGACGTACGGGTGGACCTGCTACTACTAAAAATTAAAATAAAATTCTCTATTCTTAAGGATTGTGTAGGGCTCAGTCCCTACTAGAAGTCTGGTAATTTTCAGATGATTAGAATTATTAAATTTGGAAGAAATAAATTTTTATTTTCGTTTTTACCAAATTTTGATTGTCTGATGGCGTTCGGGTGAGGGTGCTAGTACTTAAAAATTAAAATAAAATTCTCTCTTCTTTAGGATTGTGTAGGGCTCAGTCTCTACTAAAACTATGGTAATTTTCAGATGATTAAAATTATTAAATTTGAAAGAAATAAATTTTTATTTTCGTTTTTACCAAATTTTGATTGTCTGATGACGTACGGGTGGACCTGCTACTACTTAAAAATTAAAAAAAAATTCTCTATTCTTAAGGATTGTGTAGAGCTTAATCCCTACTAGAAGTCTGGTAATTTTCAGATGATTAGAATTATTGAATTTGGAAGAAATAAATTTTTATTTTCGTTTTTACCAAATTATGATTGTCTGATGGCGTACGGGTGGACCTGCTACTACTTAAAAATTAAAATAAAATTCTCTATTCTTAAGGATTGTGTAGGGCTTAATCCCTACTAGAACTTTGGTAAGTTTAAGATGATTAGAATTATTAAATTTGGAAGAAATAAATTTTTATTTTCGTTTTTACCAAATTTTGATTGTCTGATGGCGTTCGGGTGAGGGTGCTAGTACTTAAAAATTAAAATAAAATTCTCTATTCTTTAGGATTGTGTAGGGCTCAGTCCCTACTAAGACTCTGGTAATTTTCAGAAAATTAAAATTATTAAATTTGGAAGAAATAAATTTTTATATTTGTTTTTAACAAATTATGATTGTCTGATGACGTACGGGTGGACCTGCTACTACTAAAAAATTAAAATAAAATTCTCTATTCTTAAGGATTGTGTAGGGCTCAGTCCCTACTAGAAGTCTGGTAATTTTCAGATGATTAGAATTATTAAATTTGGAAGAAATAAATTTTATTTTCGTTTTTACAAAATTATGATTGTCTGATGGCGTTCGGGTGGACCTGCTACTACTTAAAAATTAAAATAAAATTCTCTATTCTTAAGGATGTGTAGGGCTTAATCCCTACTAGAACTCTGGTAAGTTTCAGATGATTAGAATTATTAAATTTGGAAGAAATAAATTTTTATTTTCGTTTTTACCAAATTTTGATTGTCTGATGGCGTTCGGGTGAGGGTGCTGTACTTAAAAATTAAAATAAAATTCTCTTTTCTTTAGGATTGTGTAGGGCTCAGTCCCTACTAGAAGTCTGGTAATTTTCAGATGATTAGAATTATTAAATTTGGAAGAAATAAATTTCTATTTTCGTTTTTACCAAATTTTGATTGTCTGATGACGTACGGGTGGACCTGATACTACTAAAAATTAAAATAAAATTCTCTATTCTAAAGGATTGTGTAGGGCTCAGTCCCTACTAGAATCTAGTAATTTTCAGATGATTAGAATTATTAAATTTGGAAGAAATAAATTTTTATTTTCGTTTTTACCAAATTTTGATGTCTGATGGCGTTCGGGTGAGGGTGCTAGTACTTAAAAATTAAAATAAAATTCTCTATTCTTTAGAATTGTGTAGGGCTCAGTCCCTACTAAGACTCTGGTAATTTTCAGATGATTAAAATTATTAAATTTGGAAGAAATAAATTTTTATTTTCGTTTTTACCAAATTTTGATTGTCTGATGGCGTTCGGGTGAGGGTGCTACTACTAAAAAATTAAAATAAAATTCTCTATTCTTAAGGATTGTGTAGGGCTCAGTCCCTACTAGAAGTATGGTAATTTTCAGATGATTAAAATTATTAAATTTGGAAGAAATAAATTTTTATTTTCGTTTTTACCAAATTATGATTGTCTGATGACGTACGGGTGGACCTGCTACTACTAAAAAATTAAAATAAAATTCTCTATTTTTAAGGATTGTGTAGGGCTCTTTCCTTACTAGAACTCTGGTAATTTTCAGATGATTAGAATTATTAAATTTGGAAGAAATAAATTTTTATTTTCGTTTTTACAAAATTATGATTGTCTGATGGCGTTCGGATGGACCTGCTACTACTTAAAAATTAAAATAAAATTCTCTATTCTTAAGGATTGTGTAAAGCTTAATCCCTACTAGAAGTCTGGTAATTTTTAGATGATTAGAATTATTAAATTTGGAAGAAATAAATTTTTATTTTCGTTTTTACCAAATTATGATTGTCTGATGGCGTACGGGTGGACCTGCTACTACTTAAAAATTAAAATAAAATTCTCTATTCTTAGGATTGTGTAGGGATTCATCCCCTACTCGGGAGACATACTTGGTAAGTTTAAGATGAGTAGAATTATTAATTTGGAAGAAATAAATTTTTATTTCGTTTTACCAATTTGATGGTCTGAAGCGTACAGGTGGACCTGCTACTACTCAAAAGAATTTAAAATAAAAAACTTCTGCTATTCTTTAGGATTGTGTAGGGCTCAGTCCCTACTAAGACTCTGGTAATTTTCAGATCAGTAAAAGTATCAATTTGGAAAGAAATAAAGTTTTATTTTCGTTTTTTACCAAATTCTGATTGTCTGAGGGCGTACGGGTCGGACCTGCTACTACTTAAAACATTAAAATACAATTCTCTATTTTAAGGATTGTGTACGGGCTCAGTCTACTAGAAGTTGGTATTTTCGATGATT